>NC_066543.1:2691012-2736012 GCF_024679095.1 Eriocheir sinensis
AAGGATTTTGATGGAGGAATATGCTCTCTCTCTCTCTCTCTCTCTCTCTCTCTCTCTCTCAGAAGTAGGAGGAAATCTGCTTCCCGTCCGCCAGTCCCTCGTAAATCTCTTCTTTCCCGCTATTGAAAAATCGCCAGTGTGCATCCCAGTAATTTGCTCGGTGTGTGTGTGTGTGTGTGTGTGTGTGTGTGTGTGTGTGTGTGTGTGTTTCTCTCTCTCTCTCTCTCTCTCTCTCTCCGGTACTGTCCGATAGCGTGACCATCAACGTTCTCTCGGGTCTTGACGAAAATTAATGCCACAGGATATTTTGGAAGGAGGAGGAAGAGGAAGAGGGGGAGGAGAAGGAGAAGGAAAGTAGTTAATGTGAAGGGTTGAAAAGATAGCGAGAAAAAAATAATAAAAAGTTAAAGGACGAAGAGGAACCTTTAAGGAGAAAAAGAAGGAAGAAGAAGAAGAAGAGGAGGAGGAGGAGGAGGAGGAGGAAGAGGAGGAGGAGGAAGAAGAGAAGAAGGAAGAGAAGGAGGAGGAGGAGGAAGGAAGGAAGGAGAAGGTATATCAAATGTGGGTTCACCAAGACGTAGATATACAAGTTGTTGGTGTTACCTCTCCTTTACCTCCTCCTCCTCCTCCTCCTCCTCCTACTCCTCTTACTGGTTCTCTCCTCTTCACCTCTTCCTTGATCTCCTTTTATCTCCCTCTTCACCGTCTATTCTTCTTTTCTCTTGTCTTCACCTTGTAATCTTCTTGTCTCCACACCTCCCGCTATTCTTCCTCCTCCTCCTCCTCCTCCTCCTCCTCCTTCTCCTCCTTTTCCAGCAACACTTCTTCAAACACTTTTCTTCACATCCATCTTTAATATTTCCACATTTTTCACATCCATCTCAATATTTCTCCACTTAAAAATTTCCTTCCCTTCTTTTGTGTCGCTCATGTTTTCTCTCTCTCTCTCTCTCTCTCTCTCTCTCTCTCTCTCTCTCTCTCAAACACACTTCCCTTATATATACAACATCAAACATACAAAAACAGCGGTACTGGGTCTTTCTATTCTCACGATCATACTCACTCACCTGTATTTCCCATGACATAATTGACCCGACGTCCTCATTACCCTCCGTCTTACCTGCCAGCGCACCTGTCCCTCTTACCTGTCTCTCCTCCACTGACTAATTAGGCGATGTTGTCCTTCAGGTCTTGGGGTACGGAGATTTTTTCTTGTAGAGGGCTTTGAAGTAGTGTAAGGAAGCGCAGGAGGAGAAGGAGAAGGAGAGGATAAGAGGCGGCGGAGCAGAGGCAGTTACGGAGGAAAGAGGTTAAGGAGAGAGCTCAGTGGGGGGGGGAGTGGTGCAAGAGGCGTTATGGCGATGGGGTGACTATATGGCGTAGATTTCGAAGACTGTGTAGTGGAGTAATATTGACAGGGAGGCGAAGGAGTGCAGGAGGAGTGACACACGAGATGCAATGTGACGATGGAGAGTGCGTAGATTTGAAAGCGGAGTAGTGGAGTAGTACTTATAGGGAAGGGAAGGAATGGATGGGGAGGAGAGGTGTGAAGAAATGGATGGTTGAAGTGCGTGTGGAACGAAGAGAAAGGAGTGAGACATGTTAGTAAAGATTGATATATTAAAGCGTGGAGGCAGAGGAGGAAAGAGGGTGATTTGGAATGGTGAAGTAGATACGGTGAAGTGAGTCTAGATTTCTTTTTTACAACAAAGGAGACAGCTCAAGGGCACAAAAAAAGAAACAATAATAAAAAAAAGCCCGCTGTAAAAAAAAAAGATTATAGCAAAGATAATAAAGACAGAGAGGCTGAATTGACGAAAAAGGTTCTAAGGGAGAGGAGTGAATCATGCTGTGGATGAAATAGTAGTATTTAGGAAGGAGCAGATGGAAGAGTGGTGGAGGAAGTGGAGAGAGCGGAGGGCGTATATAACCGAGAGGTGAAGGCGAGGAATTAGGGAGTGATTTAGGAATAGTGGAAGGATAAAAGACAGAGAGATAAGGAAGGGATGTGGACGGAGGTATGACGGAGGGAGATAAATAGGGTAGGAATATGATGGAAGGGAAAGGGAGATGAGAAGGAAAAGGATTGAAGAATAGGATGGCAGAGGTATTACTACAACAACAACAACTACTACTACTACTACTACTACTACTACTACAAGAATAGGATGGTAAAGAGGTATTACTACAACAACAACAACTACTACTACTACTACTACTACTTCTAATAACCAAAACAATGACCCTAACAAAAAGAAAGGGAAAAAATGCTATAAAACACGAAGAGGAAAAGTGATGGATTAAGATAGGACAAAAGGAAAGAGCAAAGGAAGAGGCAAAAAAAAGAAAAGAAAAAAAAGAAGGTGCGGCAGGAGCAGAAGACGGATATGAAGATGATGAAGGAGGAGGAGGAGGAGGAGGAGGAGGAGGAGGAGGAGAAACAAGGTGAAAAAAGAAAAAAAAGAAGTAAAAAGATAAGGGAAAAAGAAGAGAGAGAGAGAGAGAGAGAGAGAGAGAGAGAGAGAGAGAGAGAGAGAGAGAGAGAGAGAGAGAGAGAGAGAGAGAGAGAGAGAGAGAGAGAGAGAGAGAGAGAGAGAGAGAGAGAGAGAGAGAGAGAGAGAGAGAGAGAGAGAGAGAGAGAGAGAGAGAGAGAGAGAGAGAGAGAGAGAGAGAGAGACGTATGAAAGATGGGGAGGATGATGAGGAAGCGCAGCAATACGTAAAGATAAGGGAGGGAGGGAGAGAAGGCGTCCGTCATTAGTGAAAAATAGCGTTTTAGCGTCTTATAAACCGCAATTTACACCGCAGTCATTTTCTGATAAACATCTTCCAATCATTCGTTCCCTGAGGAGGAGGAGGAGGAGGAGGAGGCGAAGGAGGAGGTAAAGCTGAAAAATTAAAGAGGAGAAGGTGGAGAGGGTTAAGTGGACGAGGAGGAGGACAAGTGGGAGAATTGGAGGACGAGGAGAAAGATAAAGAGGAAAAGGAAAAGGAGGAGGAGAGGGTTAAGTGGACGAGGAGGAGGACAAGTGGGAGAATTGGAGGACGAGGAGAAAGATAAAGAGGAAAAGGAAAAGGAGGAGAGGGTTAAGTGGACGAGGAGGAGGACAAGTGGGAGAATTGGAGGAAGAGAAGAAAGATAAAGAGGAAAAGGAAAAGGAGGAGGAGAGGGTTAAGTGGACGAGGAGGAGGACAAGTGGGAGAATTGGAGGAAGAGGAAAAAGGTGAAAAAAGGAAAAGGAAAATTAGGAGGAAACATGGAAACATGGAAATGCAGGCAACAGAAAGCCTATTGGCTCATTACGAGGTCGCCCGCTTGGGTGATTTAATCTCCTCGACCGCCACTTGGGGCTTGGTGAGCAGATGAAAGCACCTCGATATTGAGGAGCAGATGGAAGCCCCTCGTTATTCAGTTTATTCCCGACGCAGCGAAATGACGGTCGATTCTATATTTGAAGGAGTTGATGGTATTCGCATTTACTACTTCTGAGGGAAGATTGTTCCAGTGGCGGATGACTCGGTTTGAAAAGAAACTCCTTCCAATGTCTGTGTTACATCGACTCGACTGAATGGATAAACCGTTATTTCTAGTTCTTGAGTTGGTTTGCAGTTCAAAGAATTTGGAGTAATCGAAGTTATTGAACTTTTTTAGATACTTGAAGACTTGAATCATATCCCCTCGTAGGCGTCTTTTCTCCAATGTAAAGAGATTGAGTCGCTTGAGTCGTTCCTCGTACGGTTGAGCCCTGAAGGTTGGAATCATCTTTGTGGCGCGTCGTTGAATCCTTTCCAGTAAAGCAATGTCCTTTCTGTAATTGGGAGACCAGAACTGCACTGCATCCTCGAGGTGCGGTCTTACCATGGAATTATACAAGGATAGCATCACGTCTGGTGTTTTACACTCGAAGTTCCTCGCTATGAACCCGAGCATAATGTTGGCCTTGTTGTATGCTTTTTTACAGTGATTCGCGTGTTTCAGGTCACTGCTGATAGTGACTCCAAGATCCTTTTCCTCCTGCATCGCTTGCAGAGGTCTCCCATTCATGATGTATGTGTGGTTACTATTTTGGGACCCAATGTGCATGGCTTTGCATTTGTCAACATTAAAAGACATTTGCCATTTTTCCGACCATTCGATAATGTGATTGAGGTCTTTCTGAATGATTTCGCAGTCGGTCTTTGTGAGGGCATCTCCACCCACCTTGGTGTCATCTGCAAATTTCGATGTTGTGGATTTCAGTCCTGATTCTAGGTCACTGATATATATGATAAAGAGGATGGGTCCCAGCACTGACCCTTGAGGCACTCCACTAGTGACTGGTAGCCAATCGGAAGGCTGTCCGTTGAGTAGTACTCGTTGTTTTCTGTCGGTGAGCCAATCTCTTATCCACGCGATCAGATTGGCTCCGATGCCCGCCGAGTGCAGTTTCTTAAGGAGTCGCTCACATAGAGGACGAAATCAGGACAAGCAGTGAAGGAGAAGGAAGATACAGATTAAAAGTAAGAGGCGAAAGAGGACGACGAAGACAAGAAGGGCGAGGAGGAGGAGGACGCCAATCATCAAGAGGAAAAGGAGGAAAACTATGAGGATGAAGACAAGAAACGGGAGGATGAGGAGAACTAAAAAGAAAACATAAGAAAACAAAACAAAACACAAGAATCATTCGTATTTAAAGAAAGAGATGAAGGAGGATAAGTGAGAGCAAGTAAGAGTTATCTATTTACGAAACCACCGATCTTTGCTCTCTTAACCTTGTGTAAGTGGAGAAACTGAAGACTGACTTGCCCTTTGATAATACCTAAACCTTTGAAGCAGATGATTTCTACATTTAAGAAACAGACGTAAAAGTACAACCGACACGGGAAGCATCGCCCACATAAACAACCAAACATCTGCCGCCCACAGTTATCGCGGGGCTGCACATAAATTTTTAAAACGACTAGGGCAGGAGAGGAGCTGAAACATGCTTTGCGTCTCCGCCAGTCCATTGTAACATTATAGATTCCCCTAAAAATATGGTCGACCACCGCCTCACTTACCCAGAAACAGACTGACCCCAAGCTATTGTTAATGATTAGGTTTGGTAAAAGTCTAAGGATATTATCGCCTTGTTTGGATTACACTGGCTCCTTGATATCTAAGTATTTTGATTATGCTTGTTTTTTCCTTTCCTTCCTTTCCCTATTTTTTATTTTATTTATTTATCAATGTATCTGCTAATTCAGTTTTCTTATTTTTTTTCTTTACTTCCTTTCTTCCTTCCATTTTTCCTCATTTGCTTCCTGCTTTACTGACCTACTTCCTGCCTTCCTGCTTTACTTCATTTGGATTCACTTAATTTTCTTTCCTATCTATTCACCTTACTTCCTTTTTTTATCTTTTTATCTTTTTTGTTATCTTTCTCATTTCTTTTCCTTTTTTCTCTCCCTTCATTTCTCTATCTATTTTTATTTTCTTTCCTTCATTTTTTTCTCACGTTCATATCCTTCTCTGTCCGCCCATTTCTCTCGTTTTAATCCATTTTTCTTCCCTTCCCTTCTTCCCGTTTCACTCCACTCCTCCCTATTCCCTTCATTTCTCTATCAACTTTTGATTTCCTTTCCTTCATTTTTTTTTCTCATGTTCATATCCTTCTCTGTCCTCCCATTTCTCTCGTTTTAATTCACTTTTCTTCCCTTCCCTTCTCCCCGTTTCACTCCACTCCTTCTTCCTATTCTTCCTTTCCTTTCCCTCAAACCTCCAACCGATCTCTTAGCGGCTCTGCACCCTTAGTCTTACCCAATGACACGCCTTCCCTCTTTCCTTACCCATCACCTTCGCACCCTCTCTCCCTTCCTCCCCCGGTATTATTGGTAAGTTCTGGCACACACGACATCGAACGGCCTGTCTGCCTGTCTGTCTGTCTCTGTCTGTCTGTCTTACTCTCTGTTTCTCTCTGCAATGCAACACCTGGCACCCCGTCTCTGAGGACAGCTGTGACGACTAATATTCCAATGCCTCTCTCTCTCTCTCTCTCTCTCTCTCTCTCTCTCTCTCAATGATTCAGGGTTATTACTTCAGTTTGTCTCCATAATGTATTAGCCGCTGTGGGCGTTGTCAAATTAACGTCATGTTTATGTTAATTGGGCGACGCAAACACCATTCTAATAAAAAGCTGAACGCTGAGAAAAATCGCCTCCAAAAGGTATTCTGTTGGTCCATGAGGTGTTCAACGCATGCACGTAACGAAACACGGGCAGGGAAAACGTGCACACACAAACATTTACGTGCACACACACACACACACACACACACACACACACACACACACACACACACACACACAAACATTTAAGCGCAGATACACACACGCACACACACATTTACGTACTGATACACATACGCAAACACGCACAAGCAAATAATAATCGGACATTTAATTATATAGAGACAATGTTGGATAAAGATGGATGATCTCTCTTTTATTTACTAAGCATGATTACATGAGATTACATGGAATTACATGATAACATGGAATTCGCACTATACTACTAAAAGTTACCGGTAAGGTTCCTAATAACTATCTGTAATTCACACACACACACACACACACACACACACACACACACGGCAGTTTCCCGCCTTCGTCACCAGCACGCACCGTCACCATACAACTTACGCATCGTCTCTACCACCACTAACACTTACACATCACATTACTGACACAGTGGGGAGGATCTGCTGGCTTTCATCTGATCTGTTGCATGTTTAGAAATAGACTCCAAAGGGTCATGAGGCAACACCTGAGAACGAGGCGATGTGAGAAGTGACATGAAACAAGACCTTTAATAAGAATCCCACAGACACCTTTGCACGGGAATGCGAGGAAGGAGGTGAATATAGCATCAGAACCACATTCCTTTTCCTCACTTCAGGGAAAATGAGAGTAAGAATGGAATAAAGAGAATCCTACACTTGTAGCCTTAAATAAGCAGCCAGGAAACACCAACAGTTCCAGGTATAATAGAGAGTGAAAGTAAAAGTAGATGACCAGGAATCCTCTTTCCACTGGAGCTAAGGCGATATATCAAAAGAAACAGGTACCTGAAATACCTCGCGCTCGTCTGCTGCAAGGAGACGAGTCTGAGGAGTCACTTTTTATGCCGTGAGCTCCTGGCCGCCGGTGAAGATCAGGGAGCCGCTCATCCGTAAGTCAAAAGCGGACACTCAAACGCTCAGACAGACACTCGAAAGAGGCTTCAAAGAGTTTCATTTCCACCTTTCAAGGGATGACGAGCTTGTTTTCAGCGACTGCTCTTACCTGTGAAGTGCTGAAGGAGGTGAGAAGGAGGAGGAGGAGGAGGAGGAGGAGGAGGCAGAAGGAGATGAGGAGGAAGTGAAAAAGACATTGTGGTTGTGGCTGTCGTAGAATCGAAGAGGGTAAGAAGGGGAAACATGACTTAGAAGAGGAGGAAAGTGAGAGGGAAGGAAAGGAGGGAAGATTGAAGAACTGCCAGGAAAAGGAGAGAAGAAGGAATGGGAGGAAGGAATAAGAAGAAATGAAAGGAGAAAAGAGGGAACGGGAGAGAGGAATGAGAAAGAGTGAACAGGGGATAAGAAGGAATGGAAGGGAGGAATGAAAGGCGAGGAAAGAAGAGAAGACGGGATGGGAAAGAGGAAATATGAAAGGAGTAAACAGGGGAGAAGAGGAGTGAGAGGAGGAGGAGGAGATGGGGAGGTTGGGAACAAGAAAGTGATAAAAAGGGTAATTGGTAGAGTGGACTTAATTACTCATGGAATAGGAGAGTAAGCAAAGTTAGCGATTAGTGAAAGACAGACGGGAAGAGAGGGGAAAAGAACGGACGGTTGGACGAAGTAAGGGAAGGAAAGGGTGTTGAAAGGCACAATGAATTAAGTAACACAAAGAATAGGGAAGTAATTAAAGTTAGCGAGAATTGGAAAGCAGACAGAAGGGAGGGGAAAAGGGAGAAAGAAGGGAAGGAGTCTGACAAGGAAAGGGGATGGAGGGAGTGAAAGGGTAAAACATAATGAGCAGAGTGAGCGAGGAGAACTGGAAGACAGGCGAACAGATACTGACAGGCACATGAAAGACAGACAGACAGACAGACGGGCAACTGGACAAACTCCCAAACAGGCGCGGGACAAGGAGAGAATCTAAACGAAGTGTGTGGAGAGTCAGGAAAAGCAGCCACTTTTTTTTCTCTTCCTTACGAACTCTCTCCTCGTGCCTCACTCTGCTGGAGGAGGAAAAGGAGGAAGAGGAAGAGGAGGAAGCAGCGTTGCCAGATTATCGTATTCACATCATTGTATTTATCATTTTTAAGCCTCAAACTCTCCTACCTACACAAATAACGAAAGAATATTAAAGTTAGCGTTAAAACTGTTATTTATTGATGTTTGTTTGTTTGTTTTTGCTGTAGATATCAGTCAGAAACTAAGAAAATGCAATACAGTGTGTACGATAATTTGGCAATACTGGGAGGAAGCAAGGGTTGTGTGCGTGCATGCGTGCGCGTGTGACGAAGGGCAACGATAAACTTATTTGTAGCGAACTTTACCGTTGTTATCTGCATACATCAATACTTCTCTCAGCTTTTGTCCTTTGAAAAAAAAAAAAGGACTTTGCTAATGTTTGAAATACTGAGAGCTTGTTTCGAAGGACAACAGACACGACGGCAGAGCATTGTGTTGTTCTGTTCACTCCGTCACCTGTGTGTTCCTTAACGAGTGAAGTCCAGGTAGTTGGATTCAACAGGCAACACTCAGCTCCTCACACTGAACCTAAGCAACCCAAGACCTAACCCAGCCTGACCGTAGCAACATTGAAGTATAAAAAACAAACCTGTGGGAGCGGTGACTAGTAGGCTTTTTTTTGTACACTCCTTTTGTTGCCCTTGAACCGTCTCCTTTGTTGTAATAAAAAAAATAAAAAAACTTAGCCAACCTAACTCAACCCTAATCAGCTTACAGAAAACAACAAATAAATTAGATTACACAAACTCGTCTCCATCTAAACTAACCTAAGCCAACTAAGTCAAAGATTATAGCACCCAACTCCTACTCAACCTAAACTAACTTGAAACTAGATTACAGCCACTCGTCCCAGACTAAACTAACCCGGACGAATCAAACCAAGATTAAAGTATAAATACCTTCCTGCATCTAATTAATCCAAATCCAAGCCATCCTAAACAAACTTATACCTAGATTGAACCGGCTTGTCTCAGTCTCAGGGAAGGGGGCCTGCATGGAGACTCGCCCGGAGAGAGCCCCGGGCTTGGCGTCGTTGGGCGACGCGCCCCCCGGCGTATGCCTCATTGATTGATTGGATTGATTATAATTATCGTTATTGTTTGCTGGTTTACCTTTAACTTCTATTCCTTCAACATTTTTAATTTAATCATCATTTAACGGTTCATATCATCCTAATTTTCATGGCTCACTATTTATCTATTTTTTCGTATCTTCCAACAAACTATAAATCAACTCTTCAATACTTTCGTACCCCAAACATATACCACCACCGTATCCTTTGGCACAGCACGACGGTCATTCAACACGCTACTCTTATCTCAGTCAATCATGGGAGTCGAGATGAGCAAACTTTTATACGAGAAGGGCGAGCGTTGGCTGGCATTTCTGGGCACTGCCAAGATCAGTACCGCGAGAAGGACGTGTGGCGGCAGAGTGTGCGAGAGTTATTGGGCGTCGTTACGGAGCAGTGGTGGTGTTCAAACTTTTCCCACAGTGACCCAGTTTCATTTTCAGCATTGTCTTTATCACGATCCGCTTCCTGAGACTCTCCATGGTGCTGAGGTTCATAATCCCCAAAATTTCGGCGCCCAAGCACATACAAGGCTGTCGTTGGAGATGTGGGCCTATCCAAGGGTAGTTTTATGATCCTCGTGGTAGAATGACAAAGCTTCTGTACAATAAACGTGAAAACAATTTAGTTATTTAGACGTAAAAGCCATGTCCCTCCCGTTCTCTCGTGTCTAGTTATGTATTCAATTTAGTTATTTAGACGTAAAAGCCATGTCCCTTCCGTTCTCTCGTGTCAAGTTATGTATTCTATTTAGTTATTTAGACGTAAAAGCCATGTCCCTCCCGTTCTCTCGTGTCTAGTTATGTATTTTGTTTAGTTATTTAGTTATCTGTCTGTGAAGTAGAGACCCATAACTAGAGTCCGTCCTATCCACAAAAGAACTCATGATCAACGTTGCCTGATTGTCGTACTACTCAGTTTCTCATATTTCCCTATTTCCAACCCAAAACTGTCTCCTGGGCACCAATAACTGACTTTTTTATGCTGTTATCGTTGAAATGGTTAATTATTTTTGTTTCCAGGTGATATTTATGGGGGAGAAGCCTGTAAATATGATGCTCCGGGTACGATAATCAGGCAACGGTGGTTATGTTAAAGAGTACGATAAGAGAGTTACAAATGTGACTGAGTGTAAGGGGGTTGGAGTATGTGTTTCAAAGTACTTAATACCATACACGAACGAGTTCCTATGAATGGTGCGATGATTAAGAGAGGTGAGACTGTTTGTTGTTTGTCAGGTTTAGTGGTATAATACTTTTGATATGCAGATGAAAGTTTCTGTGCGTGTGTGTGTGTGTGTGTGTGTGTGTGTGTGTGTGTGTGTGTGTGTGTGTGTGTGTGTGTGTTTTCTGACGTTATATCATACTCAGTAATTAGAATGATATATAAAAAAAGAAAAGTATCATACGATCACTTTATATACGTACAGCATAACAATCGCCGAGTGATTTCTCTATATCTACTAGTATAATAACCAGAAATAGAAGAAATACCTGCAGATCATATTTTGTGGGTGTTTTCTCATACGTCAGTCACTCGAGGGTCAAATATCGTCGAAAGAGTCATTTTCCTCATCGACTGACACGCAAGGTCTCGGAAACGGGATGTCGCGTGTGATTCAGGACTGTCCCTGGTGGTGGTTCCTGCATAAATTCCTACCTGTGTAAGCCAATCTGTCTATATATAACTACCTCTCTACCAAATCTCTCTCTCTCTCTCTCTCTCTCTCTCTCTCTCTCTCTCTCTCTCTCTCTCTCTTCGCCTTGAACCGTGAAAAGTGAAGATAAAAACCACCGCCACAAGTTCGCGAAGTTGCTTGTCTGCTCGATGCTACAGAGCCGCGACTCGTCCTGGGAAGAAAAACAATCTGCGGATGAAGACAACTCGAAGACAGCATCGCCTGGAAGAAGAGCAGGAGGAGGAGGAAGAAGAGGAAGAGGGAGAAATGGAAGAGAAGAATGAGAGGGGAGTGAAGTAGAAAAAAACTGGAGGAGGAAAACGGAGGAGAACGAAGAGAGAGAAATTAAGAGAAGAAAAGGCTGCCATTCTTCGTGATCGTTCTTTTTTCCACTTAATTTACCAGAGAGAGAGAGAGAGAGAGAGAGAGAGAGAGAGAGAGAGAGAGAGAGAGTATTTCGTTCGATAGACCCGGTAAACCATTTATTATGACTTCCAGTACGCTCTATTCGTCGCTTTTTTGCTGGTTGAGTCGTAAAAAAAAATGTTACATACGTTTGTCTACTATCCATTTTTTTTTCTCGTTGAATAGTGACAGAAATCAATACGGATGGTCTCGAAGTGGAAGAGGAGGAGGGGGAAGATGAGGAGGAAGAGGAGGAAAAGGAGGAGGAGGAGGAGGAGGAGGTAGAGAAGGGAAGGGAGGATGAGGATGAAATAGAGAAAGGAAGGAGGACGATGAGAAGGATGAAGAGGAGGATGAAAATGGTGAAGAGGAGGAGGAGGAAGAAGAGGAAGAGGATGAGAATGAGGAGGATGAGATGGAAGAGGGGATAGAGGATTAGGAGAGGGGAAAGGTGGAAGAAGAGGAGGAGGATAAAGGATGAAAAAAAGGTAAAATAAAAAAAAGGAGGAGGAGAAGGAGGAGGAAGAGGAAGAGGATGATAATAAGGAGGATGAAATGGAAGAGGGGATAGAGGATTAGGAGAGGGGAAAGGTAGAAGAAGAGGAGGAGGATAAGGGATGAAAAGAAGGTAAAATGAAAAAAAGAGGAGGAGGAGGAGGAGGAGGAGGAGGAGGAGGAGATGGAGAAGGGGATACTTTGGTAAATAAGGTGTTAGCGAAACCCAAGATGGATTGCGTCATCTCGTGTATTGCCCCCCCCCCCCCCCTCATCACCTCACCTCCCCTCCCCTCCCATCCACCCGTTCACCCCCTTCCTCCCCTCCCCCCCCCCTCACAGTAACGATCCATCACGGCGTTACGAACTTTGCGAGCACAAGAGAGACGGAAAAACATTTGGGAGTTAATTTATTGTTTGGGGGAATTCTCTTTTTGTTTATTTTTTACGGTGGAAACAATCGAATGGACGAACAAAAGTAAACAATAAAAACAGATGCTAGTTTAAATGATGCTCCTAAATCGATAGTAAAAAGGAAAAACGCCAAAAAATAAAAGAGCAAATCGGTTTGGTTGTAAAAGAATCGGTGAGGGAATTATCATCTCCACCATCTTCTGTCTATTCTTTTCCTCTTTACTCTTTCCTCCTCTTCTCTCTTTCTTCCCTTTCCCTTTCTTCTCCTCCGCCAACTCTTCCACCACCGCCTCTCTCTCTATTCCTTTCCTTTTTTCTCTCCACTCCACACTCTCCATCTTTTTTTCCAGCCACCTCCCCTTCATCTCTTCCATCTCCCTTCTTCTTTCCCGCTCTTTCTCCTTCATCCTCTTCCTTCATACTATCCTCTTTCCCATTCATCCCATCTCTTGCCTCACGCCACCTCCGTTCCTTCTACCTTCTCTCCCCTCTTCTCTCCTGCTGTTTCCTCTTCATCCTTTCCTTCCTACTACCCTTTTTCACCCTCTTCCCCGTCCTTCCCTCAACCATCCTTTCCTCTCCTGTCCCTCTCATTTTTTTCCTCTCTCCTCTGTCTCCTCTCTCTCCTCTCTCTCTCATCCTCCCCCTCCCCTCTCCCCTTCCTCTCCCCCTCTCCTCTCCATGTTGTTATGATGGGCTACCATCGTGTCGCTAAATTGACCGACAAACAGACATTTTTCACACTGGTCCCACAAGCAGGTGCGTGCGTTGGAAAAAGGGTAAAAGATCGGAGGAAGAAAGAAAGACGAAAAATGGCCAGAATATGGAAGAGAGAGGGCTGAGAGATGGGAGGTGAGGGAGGGCGGGCGGGGGGAAGGGTGTAAAATATTTGGGTATGAAAAAGAGTGTTCGTGAAAAAGCATCGAGAAATGTTAGGAAAGGCGGCTTTGTGTCCTTGCTTTTCTTCGTGTCTGAAAGAATGCGACACGGAGAAATCACACACCCACACCCACCCACACACACACACACACACACACACAATCACACACGAGCACACATTGAAAGCCTGGGTACGTAAAGGTCATCCGAAGCGAAATATAATGCAAAAAATATATAAGAGAAAAGCTTACGCAAGAGAAAATAAAACACAACAAACAAACAAGCAAAAAAAAAAAACAGAACAAAAAAAAAACGGCACGACTCTCATTTCTGATCCTGCAAAAACAATGTAAAACAAAACAAAACAGAAAACAAAAGACTCTTAATCATCAAACGCTGTAAAGAAATAAAAAAAGATATATATTCAGTAAAACGAAAAAACATCTTAATAATCCAACGCAGCAGAAAATAATAAAACACTAATATATAAAAAAAACTTCTAGTAAAAATAAAACAAATATGAAACAAGAAAATTACTGAAACACGAAAGAAAAGAACAACTCGCTTTCACTCAAATCCCAACGAGAGAATGAAAAAAACAACAAGAAAAACCCCCATCCCAGCTAAGTTCCGAGCTCCGTAGATTAAAAACAACAACAGCAACAAACAGAAACATGAAAAAATAGATAGCAAACAAACACGAGAAGAAAAACAATAACAATCAACAACTCACAGCATTCATGATTAACACTTTCCCTTCAAAAAAAAAAAAGACAAGAAAAAACATACAAAATAATTCCAAACTGTGACGAGGAAAATAACAATGAGGCCCAAAGAAAGAAAGAAAGAAACAAACAAACAAATCACCACCACCACTAACAACAATAACAAACACAACAAAAAGAAAACAAATCTACACCGAAAACAAGAGAGAGCACGGCGATTCACATTTCGCAAAACCTTTTACGGGAAACCAAAATAAATCAAGCGTTGTACTCACCACCGCCGCGGCCACCAGCCAACCCTTCTCCGGTGCAGGGCCCAGACGCGTCCCCTGCAATAACAGAGGGAAGAACACGTTTGCCACCCATACGCTCCATAATGAAATATAGAGGGGCGCTGAAGGGGTAGGGAAGGGGAGCGAAGGGGAGAGGAGCTGAGGAGAGGGAAGGAGCAAGGGGAGGAGTGAGGGTAAAGTCAGGATTGGGTGTGGAGGTTTAATACGTGAGGTGAGGAGAGAAGGGTGTGAGGAAAGAGAGAAAGGCGGTGGAGAAAAGAGAAAAAAAGGACGAGGAAATGAATGCTGAGAAACGTGTGAAAGTTTAAGAAGGGAGGGGAGGTGAGGGGAGGTGGGTGAGCAATGAACGGGTGTAAAGGAGAGAAAGATGATGGAAAAGAGGAAAAAACCCGAGGAAATGAATGGAGAGAAACTGAAAATGGAAAAAACGTAGAATAAGGTGGGAAAAAAAAGAGGAAAAAGGGTGAATGGAGAGAGAGAGAGAGAGAGAGAGAGAGAGAGAGAGTTATATTGTACAAAATTCGAAGGTATATTGAAAAAAATTGTCTCCTTCACACACAAACCAAACACACACACACACACACACACACACACACACACACACACTTCACGCAAAAAAAAAAAGAATATTGCATACCACAAAACCTTTCCCCTTCACTAAGGCTGACATGAACACCAAATGAATAGAAAAAAAGTGAAAATGAGTTTAAAATGCAGTCGACGATCATGAATATTGAAAAACACTGCATCGTAATAGGAAATCAATTATCTCCGACTGATTATATATTTCAATGTTGATCAAGGCCGGCTATTTCGTTTTGGTATTCTTTCTCCGTTCGTTGAAAAATATATCTGTTTACTCCGCACATCTGTTTCCAAGTCAATTATTCATGTGTCTGTCCTTCTTCCATCTGTCTTTGTCCGTGTCCACATTTTACTAAACAAATTCTCCACCTCTTCCTATTTAATAAACAAGGGTATACGGAGCTTATATTCTTTATCTACATATTTATATAGATTCCGTATATTCTACTTTATTTCTATTACATTACATAAGTCTTCTGTGTCCAACATGTGTCGAGGTTAAGATTTTGTAATTTGGAGTAGCTGCTCTCAACTGTACTCGTTATCAATAATAATAATAATAATAATAATAATAATAATAGTAATAATAATAATAATAAGAAGAAGAAGAAGAACAATGAACTTCCTATATGCCAAAATTGAATGTTCTCATGCTAAGGTATTTAAAAAGCTACTTAATACTACTACTAACTCTTCTCTCTCTAAGTGATGATTTTCCTTTACACTTCCTGAAGACATTCTGCAGTACTTACGTTTCTTCAGGCTGACTGACCTATCTTTTCACATTTTCTCAATTCTCGGAAATACTCGCCTCTCATCCGTCCTTCCTTAAAGATAATTTCACTCTTTTCACTCACTTTCTGCTTGCCTGTCTTTCTGTCTTTTATTCTATCTGTCTGCGTCTGCCTGTCTATTCATATCTTCGCTACGACTTAAACTTAATCACTCTCAACAAGATGTCTTCCCAACCTTCTTTTCTTCCTTTGCTCTGATTTACTTTTCTTTCCCATCTCTTCAAGTTGCGTTTCACTGATTCTTCGTCTCGAGAAAAATCAGCTTGTCCGGGTGTCTCCATAACATTTTTCCTTTTACTTCCTTTACCTTGTTCACTTCTCTCATATACCAATGTCACTTCACGGTACTGCCTTGTCTTAAGCGGATAAACTCGCCTTCTTCCTCCCTGAAATTCTACATATCCTCAGTCCATCTCTTTCCTCCTTGCTACAGTTCGGGTAATCTTCCTCACTACTTTACCTCCTCCTCCTCCTTCGCCTCCGCCTCCGCCTCAGTCTCCTCTTTTACCTCCTCCTTTTCCTTTTATTATTTTCTGCTCTCCAGGTTAATTTCCCTCTTGCCTCCTTTCGTTCGTTACTCTCGTCCACGTTTTATTCCCTGCGTGATTTTCTTTCCTTCCTTCTTTTTGAGCAGAATATTTTTTTTATCCTTTTCTTTCTAGTTTCCCACCGGTTGCTGTTTTTTCCCTCCACCAAATCCCTTTACTCCCTTCTTCCTTTTCCCTTTTCCGCTCCATCACATTGGTTTCTCTTCTTTATTTTTTCATATCCTACATTTTCACTACAGCTGGATTTTTCTTTTTCCTTCCCCATTTTTAACTTCTTTTTCCTCTTTTACCCCCTCCTCCTTCATCTCCCTTTTTTGCCCTTCTTTCCTTCATACAGGCTACTTTCTTTTTTTCTTTCTCTTTATTGGTGGCCTAACCTTCTTCATCTCTTTTTCCATCCCTCTCCTCCCTTACTTTTTTCTCCTTCAGGTAATTTCGTATAGTCTGATTTTATATATATTTTTTATTTCTACAGGCTTTTCTCCCTTCTCCCTTTCACTTATCATCCCCCTTCTCCCTTTTCCTTCTTTTTCAGGGAATTTCCTAATGTCTAAATTGTCCTTGTCGTCAACAACTTTATTTTCTTCTTCTTTCATTAACTATTCTTTTTCCTGTAGGCTTTTCTACCTTCCCCCTTTCCCTCTCCTTCCCTTTCCTCTCTTTTCCGCTTTTCCGCTATTAATTTCAGAATGCCGGAGTTGTCTTTGTCGTCGACTCGGAGGTAAACTGGAACCCTCCCCGCAACCCCCGCCACCCACTCCCCCTTCCGCCCCCCGCACCCTCTCCGCCGCTGATCCTATGAAAGGTGACGAGAAGCTTTTTTTTTAGCATATTTTCTTTCACCTTTTTTCCCTCCCCGCCTCGTCCCACGCTGACTCGGCGCTAATCTGGTAATTCTGAGAGGCCAGCACGGCTTCACCTCGCTCTAATTAAGGGAAAAGAAGTCTAATTGAGATTCATAAAGAAAAGGAGTGGTGGGTTTTTATAACTATGTTTATCCAATTACTATCATTATTATTATTATTATCATTATTATTATTATTATTATTATTATTATTATTATTATTATTATTATTATTATTATTATTATTATTATTATTATTATTATTATTATTATTATTATTATTATTATTATTATTATTATTATTATCATTAATACATATATTGTACTACTACTACTACTACTACTACTACTACTACTACTACTACTACTGCTTCTCCTACTGCTACTACAACTGCTACAACTACTACTACATTTACTACTACTACTACTATTACTACTACTACTACTACTACTACTACTGTTATCACTGAAGTAACACATCCAGTGCGTCGCTCACCGCGTATTATGATGGAAATTTTATCTAATATTGGTGACTTATTTTCAGTAGCGAATTGGCGGGGGCGGCGTTCCTATTCTTCTCCTTCTTTCCCTCCACCTTTGCCGCCTCCTTTTATTCCTCTTCCTCCGCCTACTCCAGCATCACCTCCTCCTCCCCGTCCCTTCCGCCTCATCCCTCTTCCACCTTCTCCTCTTCCGCCCACTTCACCTTCACATCTGCGTCCCCTCCCCTTCCACATCATCCCTCCTCCACCTATTTCACCTCTTCTTCCCCTACTCTTTCACTCCATCCCTCCTCCACCTACTTCGCCTGTTTCTCTTCTCCCCTTCCACCTTAATCCTTTTACACCCACTCCACCTCCGCTTACTCCACCTTCACTTCTTCCCCTCATAGTCCTCTCCTCCTCCACCTGGTCCTCCTCCATCCACCATCCCCTGCCCTCCTCTCCCCACCTCCTCCCAAGCTCGTGCGAGGTGAAGTATTTACACCCTCAGAGTTCTGCCCTCGCCATCTCGTCGGGCTCCAGGCAATCTCTGGATTAATTTTAAAGGAAAGACATTAATTTACCGACGACAGACGTAATTAAGGGAGGCGGGAACATCTGAGAGCCCCGCACCCATCCGTCAGGCTGTCTTGAGTTTGGTCATCTGTCTGTATACCTGTCCGTCTGCTTCACCTGTTGGGGCGTTTGTGTCTGTGTGTCTGTCTTCATGCCTGTCTGTTTGTATTTGTGTATGTGTGTGTGTGTGTGTGTGTGTGTGTGTGTGTGTGTGTGTGTGTGTGTGTGTGTGTGTGTGTGTGTGTGTGTGTGTGTCGGTCGGTCTTTGTTTATCTGTGTGTTTGTGTGTCTGTCTGTCTGTCTGTCTGTCTACCTGTTGATTTTACTTTTCCGTCTTATCCGTCAGAGGGTGGGTGGTTGTTGTTATCTGATCGTGGTTGTCTGTGTGTGTGTGTGTGTGTGTGTGTCTCTATTGTATAAGTAAATAATAAGGGCTCGGAGTTCTGAGAAAAAGGTGGCATAAAATTAATAGGAGACACGAGTACTCGTTTATAAGGCGGATTAAATCAGCACGCCAATAAAAGCTTACCAACAGCGAACAAAGGAAATATAAAACTCAGGTATACGTGGGACGAGGTTTATTGAATGGAAGGGCTTCATTAACGACAGGATTCTTCATTACCGACCATAATGAGATTAGTAAGAGGAAAAAAATATGGTACGTGTATGGAAAATCTTTATATGATGTTACGTTGTGACAGAATGAGTTATGATATTGAGGATGAACTATAATATTAAATAAACTATCTCTTATAATATTTACTTCGACTTCACGGCAAAGAAGATGAGGAAAAAAAAGAGAAAGACGTAATAGAAAAAATTGTAGAAGAAGCAAACTAAAAAAAAAAAGAAGCTGAAGAAGAATACAAAGAAAAAGAGGAATAGGAAAGAGGAAACCGAGGTAGAAAAAAGAAGGCGAAGAAGAAAGAGAAACATTGGCTAGGAAAAAGAAGAAGGAAGATAAAAATGGAGAAAAACGGAATAGGAATAAAAAAGTAAAAGCAGCAAACGAAAAAAAAAAGGAGAAGAATCTGATTAAAAAAAGAAACAGAAAAAAGAGAAGAAGAAAGAGAGGGACCGGCTAGGAGGAAGAAAGAAGACGAATAAGAGAAAGACAGAATATAAATGATTGTAGAAGAAGCAAACGAAAATAGAGAAACAAAGGAAAGAAACAGAAGAGAAAGAATAATAAGAAGACACAGAAGAAGAAAAAAGAGATGAGGATTAGCTCGACTGGAGGGAAGAAATATTATACAGACACGGGTATTTGGGGAGCTGCATTATGAGCCAACTTAATGCCGGACTCAGAGTTGCTAAATTCTGAAAAGTTGTTAACAGTTTCCCATTTCCGCGAAGGCACTGGGAACACAACAGCGGAAAATAATGTGCCTGTTTGTTTAGAGTGTTTAGCCAAGCAACTGTTGGAGGAATGAGAGAATGCAGAGGAAGAGGAGGAGGAGGAAGGGATGAGGAGGACCAGAAAGCAGGAAAGACGATAAAGAGGAAGATTGGGAGACGTGTCGGGGTAAGCAAGAGGAAGAGGATCAAGATGAGAAGTGGAGAGAGGAGGAGAAAGTAGAAAGGAGTATGAAGAGGAGGGAGAGGAGGAGGAGGTAGAAGGAGGAAGAGGAGTGGGAGGAGGAAGAGGAGGGCCGGCTCAGAGGAGAGGAAATCCAGGAAGGGATGGGAGAGTAAAAAGCAAATAGCAGAGAATGAAAAGCTAAGGGTTAATCTGGAAGGAAGGAAGGAAGGAAGGAAGGAAGGAAGGTAGGAAGAAAGAAAGAAAGAAAGAACGAAAGAAAGAAAGAAAGGAGAAAGAAAGAAAGAAAGAAAGAAAGAAAGAAAGAAGGAAAGAAAGAAAGAAAGAAAGAAAGGAGAAAGAAGATAAAATTTCAGACAACATACACCGTGTGGTCCTTGCAAGGAGATTGGACCCTAAACTAATATATAACGACATTAAACAGATATTAAAGGCGCTGCATCTCTGCGTAGCGAATGTCAAAGTGGAGGGAGTGGCGATAAAGTTCAAAGCCATATTCCATTCTCTCACGACAAAGCTGCTGGAAATGATTTTATTGAAGTCTGCATTTTCTTGTTTACGCTTTAAGTTCAGCGCCATTTGGATTCGCCAACATTCGTGAAGCGACAGAACAATTTAAAGCACTATCAGATATCCTCAGAGGTGGCGATTTTAAGAGAGAACATACTACGGTACAGCTATTCCTAGTATTTTCTTTTGTGTGCAAGGATATCATTATTTCTTACCCTTCGTTGAACACGTTACTAATTTGGAATGAGTAGTAGTCCTCGTCAGGCAACGGTAACAGAAGCAGATAGCAGCGGCGGCAGCAAGGCAACAATTCGCGAGGGAAAGCAAACAAGGCCGGCAATACACAATGTAGCGTTAGAGTAAAACCCACAACGGACGACTGAACAAATACTCCGGGAAAGAAGCAAGGCAAAAATGTCCTTCCCTGCGGCTGTGTGTGTGTGTGTGTGTGTGTGTGTGTGTGTGTGTGTGTGTGTGTGTGTGTGTGTGTGTGTGCGAGTGTTCGCGCGTGCGTGCAATGGCCCATCGACTGGTTCACCTTTTCAAAGTTTCGCCTTTTAGTTTGGAATTACATTTACGATGCATTCTGAAGGGAACTGGAGGGGAGCGAAACCAACGGAACAAAAAGGAGAGGGAAAAGGAAGGAAAGGGGAGGAGAAAGAAGGTAGGGGGAGACACCATGATGGGAAGGATGGAGTTGAATATAAATTACTAGCAAAAATAAAAGAATAAAGTCATTCGCAAGAGGAAAGCCTTCACGGTAACGAGTGTAGAGAAAGTAGGAATGCGAAAAGTCGGGAAGGGGAAGCAGAAAAAGAAGGGAAAGGGAGAGGACGGGACGGATGAGAATAAACAGCATAAAAGAAAATTGCCCTGGAAGATAATTAAAGCCAGGAAGTTGAAGAGGAATACTAAAAATGAAGAGAAATAAAGAGAATGAAACACATGCGAATGGAATAGAAGGATGAATGGGAGAGAGCTGAATAGGAGTGGCTCATGTTTAACAAAAAAAAAGCACCAAGTCATAAAAGAGTTATATGCGTTGTCCGTCTCGTGAAAGAACCGACTTTAAGCGCGAACGAGTGTGCAGAGAGGAGGAGTAATATTTTTAGCGGGTCAACACGAGCCGGGCAAACACCGCATTCACGGGAACCAATCGCTTGAGAGCCAACCCGGCCAGCCAGTCACTTGGTCATGTCATTAGTTCTTGGAATCAAATATTTATGCTGTGCTGTGATATTTATGAGCCTCCAACAACAAGCACGAGGACCGCTTACTAATTCATGTTATTGATCAATGTTGGAAAGTGACAAACCCCACGGAGCGTTAACCTGTCAAAAACTGAGACCACGGTGATGTAATAATAAGAAAAAAAACAGGGTACGTTAAAAAAACTGCACTGCGTTTACTCCTGTGTAAAATAAAAGGTAGGAAGAATTACCTGTCAATAACTGAGACCACACTGTCAACATTGAAAGATTGCACTATGATATTCTCGTAAATAAAACAATAGTACACACACTAAATAATATAGTCATACGTTATTCTAGGAAGATGATACATAATACAGAGCGTACACCAAGGAAGAGTGGCAGGAACTGTTCTGGGAAAGGACAATGCAGGCAATCGATCTCTTACCATTTTTTAGACCTTTTACATCAAGCGTGTCAGCAGCCTTGAGTTCTGAAAAAAAATGTATAATGTAGACTTAGGCAAAGAGCGTATTATTCTCTCTAATTATTACCTTTTCACGGCTGCTCTTCGTTACAGATGTTACAAGATTACAAAATATATAAGTAACTTTTGACCATTTCCTAACGCTTGTCGGCCTATTAAAATATCTAGTCATGAGTTTTGATACTGAATGCGTGTACTTTAAGCAAAAAAAAGTAGCCATAGTCTTTCAACATTATAAAAAAAAAAATTATGTAACCTTTTTCTCATATTTGCCCTACCTTGCAGATACTGTTTGATTTCCTCTAATTCTTTCTTTCCTTCATTCTCACCTGCCACCGGTATGCAAGGGAAACGACGAGGAAAAACAACGCCTCACAGTTTTTCATTCAAGTCCAGCGTTATGCAGCAGTTTCACTTTCCGTGTGCGTGTTTTTTTCTTTTACTTCCTATTCAATTTTTCATACAAGTTCTGCTTTACATATACGAGTTCAATTTTGAATGCGAGTTTTTTCTTCTATTCCTTATCCAATTTTTCATATAAGTTTTGCTGTACACATACACTAGTTACACATTTCATACGAGTTGTTTTCTTTTATTTCACAATTTTTTTCACACTGGTTCTCCGTCACACGTTTAGTTTCCATTCCCCACACAATTTTTCATACAAAATCTACGTTACATACAGTTTCATTTTCCATACGAGTTTTTTTCTTTCTTTCATTTCACACACAGGAGGAGGAGGAGGCGGAGGAGGAGGAGGGACAAGGGAGGAGCAAAAGCCATGTCTCACCTTCCCCTCCCAATTTCGTGCCGGCAACATGACGCAGACACACAAGAAAACAAGACGACATAGCATAATATTAAAGCCGACGATCTCGACGCGAAGCAACGGGCCGTCTTTCTTACCCTTTGTTACCTTTGCTCACCTGACTTACTCCTGCTAATACCACTCTACTCCTTCAGCCTCTTCTTTCATTTCCTCCTCTATTTCCTTCTGCACTCTGGACCCGCTACTAAACTTGGGCACTTTCAACACTTCCCCCCACGCCCGAGGACCGCCGGCAACTCCATGAAATACAAGAGTGTAGGAAAAGTTCAAATAATACACACGACTTAGCTGGACAAGGTCGAAGTAAGAGGAGAAGAGGAGAAGAAGGAGGAGGAGTTTGAGGAGGAGTTTCAGGAGGAGGAGGAGGAGGAGGAGGAGGAGAAGGAGGAGAACAGGCGAAAGAGGAGGCGGAAGAAGAATGAGAGACGAAAGAGGAGGAGAAGGAGGAGGAGGAGGAATAGGAGGAGAAAGAACAAGAGAAAGAGGAGGTGGAAGAAAAATGAGAGAAGAAAGAATAAAAGGAGGAGGAGGAGAAAGAGAAGTTGGAGGAGGGAGAGAAGGAGAAGGAAGAACATGCGAAGGAGGAGGCGGAAGGAGAATGAGAGAAGAAAGAGGAAGAAGGGGAGGAGGAGGAGTGGGAGGAGGAGGAGGAGGAGGAGGAGGGGGAGGAGTTAGCAATTTCTTTGTTCGCATAATAAGATGAATGACTTTAAAAGGAGTCGCGTCAACAATATTCTCTCTCTCTCTCTCTCTCTCTCTCTCTCTCTCTCTCTCTCTCTCTCTCTCTCTCTCTCTCTCTCTCTCTCTCTCTCTCTCTCTCTCTCTCTCTCTCTCTCTCTCTCTCACCCTACACCTGGAGCTTCCCTTACAGCCTCGCCACCCTTCACACCCATACTAACACGCCAGACAGGAGGGGGGAAAGCGGGGAGGCAGACAGGGGTGACGCCAGTACAGGTAGGTCGTGAGGCTAATACAGGTAGGCGGGCTCTCAGGGGGCGAGGGTAAGCTCGGTCTCACTTGCTAAATAAGGAAGGGGATAAGTGCGAGGGGTGATTACTCGGCTGGCCTTTTTGCTGCGGTGCTTGCGTGTGGGGGGGTTGGGGGTGGAGGGGGTGAGGTTAGTATTTCCGTCCGCAATGCTGGGGTGTAGCTTTTTGCAGATCGAGTGCTAAGTCTACAGGACGGAGAGTAAAGTGTCGCTACGTACTGCTCCTATAAATAGTTAAAACTTTGATGCATTGTAGACATAGCGATAAAAGTTGTTCGTTGCCTTCCTCGTGTGGTATTCGGCGGCAACAGTTCCATTGACAACACCGAGGCTTTGAGTTTGTGTCCGTGTCCGTCTCTCTCTCTGTCTGTCTTCATATATTTTCAACAGTCTAGCATAAAAAATCAACCTCGCATTCCAGTAAACTGAAATCATAAATAAATTGAGCATGAAAAAAAAGAAAATACCAACAAAAGAACACACACTATCAGTACATCGACATTTACAATTTACAGAAAACATAAATAAAAGAAAGCTATAAAAAAAACATATGTACCTAAAAAGGGTTCGATAAAGTACGACAACGCCCGCTACAGACTCCCCACAGAGAGAAAATACGAAATACCAAAAAGGAAAATACCAAATATACGAATTCGATGACTTTTTTGTTGTGTTACGTGTCTTATTCTTCATTTTCTAACATAACTCTTCACTTCACAAACTATATATATTTTTCTTCTGTAATAAGTGTGGAGCATCAGCCCTCATACAATAACTACCGTATGAGGACAAATACTCCAATATTGCTGTTTTATGTAGATCGTTTGCTTCGGCTGATTTCGGATTCTTTTTAGCTCGGTTTAAATCAACAGGCACAGCTTTACGTCGATATTTTGTCATAGATTACGTTGCCCTGCTCTGCTTGCTCGACGATTGGATGTTGTGTTTCCTTCGCTCTGCTCAGTACCGGAAATAAAATGCACAGTAACACTCACAGCTTTTGGTCTTTACTGTTTGGTTAACCACGCGGCATCCCTTTGCCTGCACACTGGTTGGTTACTGTTGTGTTTTGAGCTGTTCCCGGCGTGCACTCACGGAAAGAACAACATACTAACTTCTGTGTTGGAGAGGAAACAAAACAAAGAAATAAACCGAATACCATCAGGAAAAGCACAATGGTATATGCCACCTCCGTCACCGCCACCGTAACGAAACTACCACATCAATACAACAGACACACCATCCCAATGCAACACCACTACCACCACTACATTCACGACACCAGTGCCACCACCACAACAACACCTTGATCACTAACACCACCACCGCCCCCAACACCAAGCACCAAACTCATCAACAACAACACCACCGCCATCATACCACACCACGACAATACCTTAACCACTAACACCATTACCAACGCTGCCAGGTTGTCGCACTCAGCCGCTTATATTTCCCGACTTCCTGCCCCCAAACTGTTTTCCGGGCCCCAATAACGAAACATTTATAGTTATCATTAAGAGAGTTAGATCCTGATGTCTCTTGGCGATAGTTAGGCGTCAGAAACCGGTAAATACTGTGCTCTGAGGACGATAACTTGGCTACAGTGACCATTACCACCACTACTATTCGCACTAACAACTACACCATGACTAATGCAACAATACCACCACCACCACCACCACCGCCGCCACCACGCCCACCACTAACACCCACCAGCGGACAGAGATTGATTACATCGTGGCCCAGTGAGTTTAGCGTAATGGATGGCTAACCTTATCAAGCAGCTAATTGCAACAGTCAGACCATTACTTAAGGCCTCTCCCCTTACTTCCCTTCCCTCTTCTTCTCCCCTCTGTTTACACTCCCCTCCTTCCCTTCCTTCATTACCGCTCCTCCCTTCGCTTCTCTTCCCTTCTAATTCCCGTATGTGCTGCTTTCCTTCTTTTCTTTTCCTTTCGTCCTTCCTTCCTTTCGTTTCTTGTCTTCGTTTTCCTCTTATTTTTGCTATTTGTCCTTTTGTTAACAGTCTTTTCTTCGTGCTTCCTTCTTTCCTTGCGTATTTCCTTCTTTCCTGTCTTCCTTCCTTCCCCTCGCTTTCCCATTGTATGCACTCTTATTCCCTTCCTTCCTTCCTTCCTTCCTTCCTTCCCATCCTCCTTTCATTCTTTCTCCTTTCCACCACTTCTCTTTCCCCTTGCCATTGAATGCTTGAAAGAAACATATGCTCGTAAAACTTTGGAACATTTCATCTATCACATAATTGAAAACCCTCGACGACGAAGTGCATTCATGTTCCTTTCTCTCTTCTCATCAGCTCTCTTTTTTCTTATCTCCCCTGTACGCAATCCCGTTTCATTCCTTCCTTCCTTCGTTACGTCCTTCCATTGCTCTGCCTCCCATTATCTCTCTTCTCTCCTCCTCTCTGCATGCATTTTCCTCTATCCTTGACCACCATTTGTTTCCTTCCCCTCTCCTCATCCGCTTCACCCTTCCCTCCTCTTCGATTTCTCTCTTCCTAATTATCTCATTCTAAAACGAGTTATAATTATTTAGTGCAGTTTGATTTTAATGGGAATTCTGTGAGATGATTACAGTGTGTTTCTCTTTTATGTTTGGTCTAATTTCAGTCAGGGTTCTAAACGGGGCTGAACGAGGTAACGAAAATGTGGTTAGGTATTGCACTGTATTTCGCTTCCCCTGAGAACCAAAATGTGAAAGAGGGAGAGAGAGAATATTCTATAAGTGTGTGTGTGTGTGGGGGGGTTGTTGTTGTTGTTGTTGTTGTTGTTGTTGTTGTTGTTGTTGTTGTTGTTGTTGTTGTTGGTGGTGGTGGTGGTGGTGGTAGTGTTGTTGTTGTTGGTGGTGGTGATGGTGGTGATGGTGGTAGTGTTGTTGTTGCTGTTGTTGTTGTTGTTGTAGCAGTAGTAGTAGTAGTAGTAATAGTATGATTAGTATTAGTATTAGTAGTGAAAGCAGTGTGATAAAAGTGTGTGTAACATTTAGTAATAGAGGTAGAGCGAGGGTGAAGCACAAAAAGAATTGACACGAACCAAGCAGAACCCAGTACAACAATATCCCTCACACAGAATGCACTTAGGAATCACGGAGCACAGTCGCAATTTTCCGGGATAGGTGCAAGGGGAGGAAGGAAGGAAGGAAGGAACAATGTAACACAGGCTCAAACTCGCTGTAATCAATCTCAACTAACGAAACTTTTGCTGACTGGCCTGATGATTGGAAAAGTGTGTCGGCAACTAACCGATTCACTTCCTACTGCTGCCTGAGTGCACTTCGATAGATTGTGTGTGTGGAGAAATGGAGGAACTATCGCCGATTGTGCACTGCTTTTTATATACATGATATTCACTTGTCTAGGTCAACATATATGTGCAATTTGTATATATATATATTTTTTTTACAGCTAAGGAGACAGTTCAAGGGCGTAAAGAAAAAAAAAAGGCCGCTATTTACTGCTCCTGAATAGAGGTCAAAGGAGTGTCCAAAAAGAGAGGTCAATTTCGGATATATGTGACGTATATGAATTTGTTCGTGTCTGTCTGTGTCTGTTTGTGGTATGCATGTGTAATTGTGCATCACGTCCTTTTGTCTGTAAATCTATGACACGTACGAGTTTGCGTCCGTGTCTGTCTCTGTCTGTCTGTCTTCATTTATTTTCAACAGTATTGCGTAAAAGTCAACCTCGCATTCCAGCAAATTGAAATAAAAAATAAACTGAGCATGAAAAACCAACAACAAAAGAACACACAATATCAATACATCGACATTTACACTTTACAGAAAACAGAAATAAAAGTGAGCCATAAAAAATAAAAAAACATATCGACTTATAAAAATTTGGAACATTTCAACTATTTAATAATTATAAACCCTATACCTCGAAGTGTATTCATGTTACACACACACACACACACACACACACACACACACACACACACACACACACACACGCACACGCACACACACTGCATATTTGAATTTCGTTTTTTGCGTTTTTACTCGGTAAATCTCGACACTTCGCTGGCGCAGTACATTTTTTTTCTGGTGCAAGGTCCGGACGCGTGGAATGTTGAGAAATTGCAATATTTTACCACAACGCAATAACACAAACCGAACGGCAGGAACATACTGACAAACGCAGACTTTTTTTCATTCTCTCTCTCTCTCTCTCTCTCTCTCTCTCTCTCTCTCTCTCTCTCTCTCTCTCTCTCTCTCTCTCTCTCTCTCTCTCTCTCTCTCTCTCTCTCTCTCTCTCTCTCTCTCTCTCTCTCTCTCTCTCTCTCTCTCACATGTTTAACTCCTGTATCAGTTTCTTTTATTATCCAATTTTCCTTTACACGGTTCTCCTACATTTCTTCTTACTTTTATTCATAGATATTTCCTTCATACTGTTACATATTTTCAGAGTTACTCGTTCTCTTCTTCCTTCACCTCCTCCTCCTGTTCCACTTCTCACTTCCTTCCTTGAGCTTCGAACACCCTACCATTTTCCTATTATTCTCCTATCCTTCTTTTTTTTCCGTTTTAGTTTCCCCTCTTTCTCTTCTCTCCCTTTCTCCCGTCCCTCCATAACCACGCTTCCATATTTCCTTTTATTGGTTCCTTCCTTCCCCTCTCCTCCTCTTATGTAACAGCAGCATTTCCTTGCCTTCTTCTCTCCCTTCTTTCCTTCCTTCCTGCCTTCGTTTGCTTAGTTCACTTCTCCTCCTCTTCTCCTCTCCCTCGACTGCCAGTATTAACGTTCAATCAGTTCTTTGCCTCCCTCTCTCCTTCCTTTGCACACTTCAATTCCTCTCCTCTTCCCTTCTTCTTCCTCTTCCTCCTTTACTCACGTTTAATATTTTCTTTTTATCGGCATCCTTCCTTGCCTCGTCGTCTCGTCCGCCCTAACAGTAGCATGGAGCTCCCCGATCCCTCATCATTTTCCTTCTTGAGTCCCATCCCTCACCGCGCCTTGTCCCTTCCCTGCCAGAGCCGTCGAGTAATTGTGACCGATAAGCGCCAGATCACCGCCACGCAGGGACCGCCGCCCGCCCGCTCTTGCCCGCTGGAGAGGAGAACGGAAAGAAGAAAGGTATATGAAAGAAAAAACATGTCTCGGATCCTACTTCTGCTTCTAGTAAAACCCAACCTTACCTTTATGTATCTATGGAACACTCTTTTTTTTATTTACTTATTTGCTTTTCAGGGTATTGGGTAAGGTTGAAGAGGTATAGAAAAGGGATCAAAAGAAAGAAAATATGTCTTGGATCCTGCCTCTTATGCTGCTTGTAAAACCGAACCTTCCTTTCATATATCTCCATTACTCTTTTTTTTTTACTGATTTACTCCTTACGGTAGCAGATAAAGCTGAAGTGGTACAGTAACAGGTGGGAAAGTTAGTGATCTCAGTCCATGCCTATGACGTTGCTCCTGCGTAGACACCCTCTTAAGGAGTTGAGCAAAGGAAGGAGAAAGTTAAGCCACTGTCACTGCCGAGCTTTCCAACGTTACCATCATCGTTAAAGTCTTAGGTCGGTACTGTTAGATGTTTCCTCCTCTTCCATCAACTATTTCCAAAAGGAGATCAGTCGCGTTCTAATGAGTGTTCTTTGAGGTCATGGTACAAAAGGGTCATACTGCTACCGGGGTCATAAAACTACTTCTAGAAATGTTGGGCGCCGAAATGTTTAAAATTTTCGGCGCCCAAGCTCACGTATTTGCTTGGGCTTGGGGGCAAAAATGTTTAAAAATATGACCCATCCTATTTCCCTTTCTCCTGTCTCTCCATATCTACAGTTCCATATTTTCCATTACTAGTTACTTCCTCTTTCTTCCTCTTTGTTCAAGTTCACGCTAGTCTATTTACGTCCTTCCTTAATGCGCGTGAAGTTGTAAGGAAAATAAATCGAAAATATCTGTACACAACTGAACGGAGGCGCTGAGCGAAGGGTAAACATGAAAAGTGGTTGTGTTCTCCTCTTTGGTATGTTAAAATGGTACACAGCGGCAAATTTTTCACGAAGTTTTTGTTCTGTCTAATCTTTTTAATACTGACACATCAATAACCCCCAAAGAGGAGACACACTTCGCCTCTTTCCCTCGAGACAGACACGGAAGACACACGACAGCATACACGACGTCGCAATGTCTGGCGCGATCGTAAAGGGCAGTCGTGTGAACCAGTCATTAACCCGTTACACGAGCGACGCCTTCCATCTGGCCGCCATCTCCACCGTTACGAGTCTGTACCAACCTTTACCACCAACACCATTACCACCACCATTACCACAACCTCCACCTCCACCATCACCATCACTTCCACCACCACCACCACTACCATCACCACCAACTCCACCTCCACCACCACCACCACTTCCACCACCTCCACCTTCACCTTCACCACCATCACCACCACCGCTTCCACCACAACCATACCACCACCACCACCATCACCACCACCGCCTCCAAAATCACTTCCTCCTCTACCACCTCCAAAATCACCACTTCCTCCTCCTCCTCCACCACCACAACCACAACCACCACCATCACCACTTCCATCACCACCACCACTACCACCAGCATCACCTCCACTACCTGAACGGAATCACCTCAGGAATAATCTTCGCACTAATACTAAAACTTGTAATAAGACAGCCATTGCAAACTTATTACTCGGAAAATCTCTCATATTCTTGAAAACTCATTGCTATAAGTACTTGTGCACCAGCCTTTCTACCTCTACCACAGAACTTTATGGCGGCATTACATACATTTTCGTGGGCCTACTCCGGCGACCAGCGCACACCCTTTACAGTAAAAGCTTATTGGTGCTATGAGCTTCCAACACACACACACACACAAAAAAAAACCCACTAGAAAAGACTTCATATGTATATCTTACTCATATCTCTCTCTTTTGGACACTCAAAACTATACTCTTTTACAGGGACAGCGCTGATTGGCCCTTTATTATTTTTTTACAGCAGAGGAGACAGTGCAAGGGCGTAAAAAAAGAAAGAAACAATAATGAAAAAAAAAGCCCGCTACTTACTGCTCCTGAGTAGAGCAGAGTGGCCAAAAAAAGAAATCAATTTACTGTCATTAAGCTGTTTCCGATACTGTAAAATAAAACACGATCTTTCTAACCTAACTCGAAAAACCTTCAGATCCACACAGGGTTGCCACAAGAACTAAACCTACATACTGTCATCTCGATAGACTTAGCTTCACCTCTCAGTGCCCGGTCATTCTAACATCTTGCCCAGGCCGGTTTCTCATATTCTTGCCCAAATCACAGCATTTATAAGTTTAGTTCTACAACGTCAACGCCATTTTACTTCTACTACTACTGCATTATTCCTGGTTCATCTTGTACTCCTTCCACCTTGAAACAAACATGCCAGTCTTCTCATCCATGTCTATCCCCCTCCTCCTAAATACACCGTTTCACCAATACCTTTATCGTCACCCTTCATTATTGTGTCTCCGTACGCCAACTTCTATCTTCAACTTATCACCATACATCCCCCATCCATCACCTTATGTCTGTCTTATTCTCACTCCAATGAACATCTACATTCCTCTTACCTATTCCTTGGTTCATTTGCTCTTCCTCCTCCCCCTCCTCCTCACAGCTCGTCAACTCAACTGTATCTCTCTAGCCACGACCTCTCTGAACCTTCCCATGCTCTTTACGACCTCAACAATACTCCTCCAACTGCCTCCCCTATTTCACGTCCGTTCTCCTCTTCTTCCTCCTCCTCCTCCACCCGACGTACTCCGCACCACGCTATGCTAACTCGACGCGAAAATGTCAAACTTTCAGCTAACTATATATTCCATTACAGACCTCGGTTGCACGGAGCCATGTACCCACTCTCTCTCTCTCTCTCTCTCTCTCTCTCTCTCTCTCTCTCTCTCTCTCTCTCTCTCTCTCTCTCTCTCTCTCTCTCTCTCTCTCTCTCTCTCTCTCTCTCTCTCTCTCTCTCTCTCTCTCTCTCTCTCTCTCTCTCTCTCTCTCTCTCTCACACACACACACACACACACACACACACGGTACTCTCTCGACATCAAAACTTTACTTGCACCCAATTTGTTATGCAACTGTTTCCGCTGCCGCTCTTCCTATGCTCTTCTTTTTTTCTTTATTCTTCCTTTTCTATCATCTCTTCATCTTTCTTTCACTCCCTCTAATCACTCCTTTATGCTAATCCTTCTTCTAACCATGCCTTACCTCTGTGCGCCTCACCCTTTACTTCTTCTTCTACCCAATGTTTATCGGTATTTGCCTCCTTCGCGTTTTCGTCCTCGTCCTCCTGGTACTCCTCCTTCTCCTCCTACTCCTCGCCCTCCTCCTCTTCCTCGTACTCATCCTCTTCCTCATTCTCACCAGTAATTACGTCCCGCTTTCTGGTTGAGTTTCAGTAGTTTACGCTTCCGCTGTTCTCATCAAGGCTTCATCGATTCAAAGTTAATGTAGAAAACAGTAATTAGATTCGCTCTCCATTGTTCCAGTTGGGCATTGGCGGATAAGGGAGTACGTTCCCCTCCCCTGCTGCTCGAATTAGTATGACAAGCTTTCTCTCTCTCGGTTTATTGATGGATGTCTGCAACTTTTTTTTATTTTTTACAAAGGAGACAGCTCAAGGGCACAAAAAAAGGAAACAATAATAATAAAAAAAGCCCGCTACTCGCTGCTCCTAACTGAGTCACACCTTTAATAAACACTTCGATGTGACTGACTGTGTTGCTCGTTTAAGAGTTGGAGCACAATGATAGATACTATTTATTTATATTTTGGTGACCGCTGGAAGAGTCTGTTACAAAGCGTCTGCTAGGAAGTGATATGTGTTTATGAAGTTGAAGAAAAGATGAAAATTATGTAAAAAAATGTTTGATTAGTTTATAGAGGCAAACATTTCTTGGTGGAGATAAATATTGATGGATAGACATAGATAGAAAGAACAGATAAAAAGAGAGGAAAAAGGCTTCTGGACTAATTCTGACTCCAATAGACGGCATATAGGATTTGATAAGATCTTATGGGATTCAACTCGGCACAAGGAGATCCAATACCTTGAAACTATACTTGGAGGGAACGGGGGATGGGGGGGGGGGGAATGTGACAGCATCTGGTGGTAGTGAGTGACTGGTGGTGGTGGTGATAATGATGGCGGTGGCGGTGGTGGTGGTGATAATGGTGGTGGTGATGGTGCTTATGCGGCACAGAAGTTTCTCTCTAATCTAATTAATTATTGAATATGATGTGTGTGTGTGTGTGTGTGTGTGTGTGTGTGTGTGTGTGTGTGTATGTGTGCGAGAGCGAGCGAGAGAGAGAGAACTCTTCGGTATTTACACCTATCATTTCAAACACTCATTTCCCCCCTCTCTCCTGGTCAACCAAACGACACACACACACACACACACACACACACACACACACACACACACACACACACACACACACACAGACACTCAGAACCACACTTCCATATTTCCTTTTATAAGTCCCTTCCTTCACTTCTCTTATGTAACAGTAGTATTTTGCTTAAACTAACCTAACTCCATCTCAGACAGACGGAGCGAGGGAACACACGAGCTACATTTGAAATAAAAAATCCCCTTCCCATACCCCCTTTTTCCGTCCACTCATCCACTGCCCTCTCTCTCTCCCTCCCCCTCTTTCTCACTCCTAGAAGGACTTGGCACGTCCCTTTCTCTCCGTCCCTTCTCCCCCTCCTTGTCACCAGCGCCTCCCTCTCTCTTTCTCTCTCTCCCTCTTCCCTCCCTTCTCGTCGGAGCCTCCCTCTCCCTTTCTCCCTCTTCCATTCCTTCTCGTCAGCGCCTCCCTCTCTTTCCCTCTTTCTCCTTCTATCCCTTCTCGCCGGCGCCTCCCTCTCCCTCTCTCCTCCCCTCCCCGAAGCGTCTGCCAGGCCCGAGGGAATGCCGGCCAATTTCCTTGTCAGGTCGCCCCCAATTTGCAGCTTTTCAGACGATGATGAAGGTGTGATTAATTCTGACGGGCGGACTTCACTCGCGTCCTCGTGTTGCTCTTGTTTTTCTCTTCATTTTTTCCTTGTTTTTTTTTCCTCTTCTTTTTTTCTGATAAGTTTATACATCTCTGTTTTCTGAGTGCCTCTGTGTTTGTGTGTGTGTGTGTGTGTGTGAAATCGGTGATTGTCCATGTGTTAGTCTCTCTCTCTCTCTCTCTCTCTCTCTCTCTCTCTCTCTCTCTCTCTCTCTCTCTCTCTCTCTCTCTCTCTCTCTCTCTCTCTCTCTCTCTCTCTCTCTCTCTCTCTCTCTCTCTCTCTCTCTCTCTCCTCTCTCGGATATGTAACCCAAATTTTAGCCACAATCTCTCACGTAACTTTTTAACTTCTCTTCTCGTTTCGTATTAAAGTCGCCGGCCAAGTTAGCGGCCACTTAATGTTGGATGACGCTGTTTTGGGGGGCGGTGACGGGGGCGGCACACTCTAATCTCCTCCAATCCTGTTCAGTAAAGTTTTCGCATAACACTCATTTTTCCATGTTTTCAAAAATCCACTCACTCATTACTGCTGGAATTTCGTTTAAGTCACTCCGGTTTACTTTTTTATATATTTTTCTTCTTCATGAGCTTATTGCTTTTGTGTATTTTTTTGCCTTATACTTTTACCTAATTCTTCATGCTTGTAAAGTCGGTGAATTGTGTTAAAACTAAATAAAAGATGAACTGCTTGCTCCCTTCCCTTCGTATGTATTTTTCATGGGAATATATTTTTTAATTAATAATCTGCTTCCACCAGTATTTTCTTCACTCTTAAATTCAGTAAATGCTGCTTCACTAAAAAGCCTATAATCCGCTTATTTTTTGTTTCATTTATATTTTTCACTAACTAATTTGCATTAATTTTCATAACATTCAAGTTGGCGAATTCTCTTAAATATGAAAACAAAGTTCTCTCTTTCACTTTCTATCAATCAATCTATCTATCTATCTATTTGTCTGTCTGTCTGTCTATCTGGCTTGCTTTTAATCTGTCTGGCTGTCTATCTTTCTGTCTTTCTATCTTTTTTCACTTCAGTATATTTTCCAACTCGCCAAGGGAGCAACTGCATGTCCACTGAAGCGTTGCAACACCCTAAAACAACCTCCGCAGCAACACAAAGGCAACACTCAGGCAAGTCGAGGTGGCAGTAGTTAACCTGAGGCACCCCAGTTTCCCTCCAGGCGTGACAGCCGCCATCCATGCCCACTTGACGTCGTTAGGGCCCATTCACGTCTGTCCTGCCCCTCCATCACACCTAATCCCCTTGCTCCTGCCTCCACACTCCCTCTCCTAACCTAATGATTCCACCCCGTTCCCGTTGCCTTCCCTTTCCCCTTCCTTCCTCGCCTCACAAATCCAGTTGAAACGTTCCTCCCCCTTCCCTTCCCCCTCCTAAAGATTCCTCACCGTCCCCTTCACTTCAGCCTTTCTCCCTCTCCAGTGGAAGGTTGTTTTTCACCTCCAGTCCTAAAGGTGGGACGTTCCTTTCATCACCCATGACGTTCCTATTAATTTGCCATTCCCTTTATAGCGTTCCCTTCAACTACCTTCTCCACTTAAAATTGACCTCTCTTTTGGCCACTCTTCACTTTTGTCGGTTGTGGGAGCGGTGAGTAGCGGGCTTTTTTTTTCTATACTCTTTTTGTTGCCCTCGAGCCGTCTCCTTTGTTGTAAAAAAAATGTTTCCCCTTCCTCTCCTTTCCATCTATTCCCATATCGCTCTTTTCCGTTCCGCCTTTCCTGTGTTTATCTATCGACAGATCTCGCCTTATCCTCCTCTGTCTTCTTATTCTTACTACATTATCTTGTTTGCCATCATTCAGATCCCTTTCATTTTTCTCAAAGACCCCATCCTCATTCTCCCTTGCTTCCCCTCTTCATCTTCCTTCCTGTGATATTGTTTCGACGATTTTCCCTTAATCCTCCCTTAGTGTCTATTTTTTTCGTCTCTTGTTCTATTCTCCAACGCAACACTTTCCTTTTTTTCTTCTCCTCCTTGTTTCCCACATGTCTCTATTTGGTGGTAATGATTTGAAAACTCTTCCTCTATAGTTCCCTAAGTAACTGGGCTCTCTTGTTTCCCATTATTTCTTCCCTTTTTCACCCTCTCCTTCATGCCATCCTCCCTTTTGCTTCCGTTCTTCCTCCTTTTCTCTCTGTGGTAATGACTAGATATTTTTGTTTTTGTTCATCTTATTCCATTTTTTTTCACAGCATCTTTCCTCTTTACCTTGTCTCTTACCCTCCTTAGTTTGCCTCTCCTTCCCTTCTCCCTGTGGTCATGTCTGAAAACTCTTCCCTTATCGTCCCTAAAGTAACATTGTTCTCTTGTCCTCTGGGTTTTCATGTCATCGTAACAGCTCCCCACTTTACCTTCTCCCTTACTCTCATTGCTCCCCTTCTCGTCCTTCTCTCCCTTGTGGTTATGTCTCGACGGCTCTTTCTTTATCACGCCTTAAATGACAGTGTTCTCTTCTCCTTATGGTTCGCTTTCCACCTAACACCATTCCCCTCAACCCTCTCCCGTACCCTCCTCTGTTTTCCAACTCCTCCCTTCTACCCTTTGATCATACCTCCACGATTTTCCTTTACCATCCATTAAGTTAGTGTTCTCTATTTCTTTTGGTTTTCTTGTCAACGTAACAGTTTTCCCTTTCTTCTGTTCTCTGTTCTCGATCTGGCAGCCTCGACCAGACTTCGCCTCCCTGCCCTTGCCAAGAGTATTCCCGCACCCTGCCACGCCCCCTGTCAACCTCAATCCCGCGCTCTGTCATCCCCTGCAGACGCCCCGCTAATCGCTCTCCGCCTTTCATCCATGACTAGCGCTCATCGGCCATAACTCAGCCTCCGTCACCGCCACCGTCTGCCCTGCTCCACTAGCCCCCCACCCCCCCCTTCTCTCTTTATGTGTCTCTCTCTTTCTCTCTTAATATTTCTTTTCGTATTTCTTTTTCTTTATTTTTTCTTTCTTTTCTCTTTTTTTCATTACGTCTTCTCTCTCTCTCTCTCTCTCTCTCTCTCTCTCTCTCTCTCTCTCTCTCTCTCTCTCTCTCTCTCTCTCTCTCTCTCTCTCTCTCTCTCTCTCTCTCTCTCTCTCTCTCAAAGCCTCCACGCCATTTTTCGGAGTCTTGTTGGCGGCAAACGTGACACATTAACTGCCATTCACGGCGTCCAGTCCAAACGTGACATTTCGCCTCGGCCCAGTGAGCTCTGAAACGGACGAATGCACGTTACATAAACCTCACTTTTTGGCTCAGATTAATATTATATGCTTGACATGTTCAGTGTGTTCTACTCATGCTTTCTACTGGTAACGGAAAGGGGTAGAAAATTTAGCTGTCACTCACTAAACTCCCTGTGGGCATGACGAAGAACTATACGAACATGAAGAAGGATCCTATAGACAGTTATTTCCTCGGCTAAAAACGAATAGATCTCCTGCAGAGGCCGACTATGCTCTTATTTTCTACTGACATTGGATAACTTCCAGAAAGACAAGGAAGAGAATTTCGACGGTACCAGATATTAAAATACGGTTAGCAAGTTTCACAAACCATATTAGCACAGAACGATATTAGATTTTGAGAGGTCTTGTATTCTCTAATATTCTGCTGCTTTTGGATAAACTAGAACAAAAAAGTAATAAGGAAAAGACATAAGAAAATCGTCCTCTGAATCGCTGGCAGGCTTGGAGGTTAATGGAACGCTTAATGATTTCTTGCTAATCTTTTGCTGAAGATAAAAACAATGAAGAAAGAAAATGAAAAGAAAGAATATAATAGATGAGAAGAAGAAAGAAGAGTTATAAGAGGAGGATAAGCAGGAAGAAGAGGAGGAGGAGGAGGAGGAGGACGAGGAGGAGGAGAAGGAGGAGGAGGTAGTAGTGGTGATGGTGGAGGAGGAGGAGGAGGAGGAGGAGGGTCAGATCATATGGATTTACGATAAGTGAGAGGAGGAGGAGAAACAAAGACGATCAGAAGAAGGAGGAGGAGGAGGAGGAGGAGGAGGAGGAGGAGGAAACATGGAAACATGGAAACATGGACTAGCAGGCAGCAGAAAGCCTGTTGGCTCATTACTAGGCTGCCTGCGTTCAGTGATTTAATCAATCCGTTTGCCATAGGAGTGGCTTGCAGGGAAGGATTAAAGCACTTGTGTACCTACTCTTGGGAACGTTCAGTTCACACCCGTTGCAGCAAAGTGGCGATCAATGCGTTTCTTGAAGGAGTTGATGATCTCTGCGCTAACCACTTCTGCAGGAAGGCTGTTCCAGTGGCGAACAACTCTATTCGAGAAATAACTCCTGCCGATGTAGGTATTGCATCGCTTTGCTTGAATTGTTTTTCCGTTGTTTCTTGTTCTCAGGTTAGTTTGTAGCGTGAAGAGTTTGGAGTGATCAACGTTGCTGAGCTTGGAGGAGGAGGAGGAGGAGGAGGAGGAGAGGAAGGAGAGCGGTGAAGCAGAGCAGGAGGAGAGGAGACTTAGCGGCAGGCACGACCACTAGGAAACGAGGGAAACAGAAAAAGAAACAAAAGAAAACATCGAGAAAGGAAGACAGGGAGAGGGGAGGAGAGGATGATAAAGAAAGGATTCCGGGCCAAATAGAGGATTTAGACTCATTCATCTCCTTCATTCTCTCTCCAACGTTCCTCCTCCGGCTGCTCCTTCGCCTGCATCTCCCTCCCACTACCACCACCACCATCACCACTAAACACCACCACCATCACCACTACCACCACCATCCCTTCCCGGCAAACACAACAGATCGCAGCCTTTCCCTTAGAGTTGGAGCAGGGAAATAATGAGTCTCATCTAACAAGGGCGACGTATGGAAGCCTCAACGCTGCCCCCGCAAGATCCGCCGAAGATCCAGCTCTGGGGTCAGGCAGTGATTAATTTAGCGAAGGTAAGGACGCCGCGATAGCCCGCCCGAAAGTCTCCTGAGGGGAATACGTGAAGGGCCCGCGAGACTGACTGACGCCCATCCTTCCCTCCTTCCTTTCTTTCTTCCTTCGTTCTTTTCTTTCTTCCTTTCGCTCATGTCTCCTTTGTTTGTTGTAAGTACGGATTGTTGTGTCTCAGTTTTGTTTATTTTTCTTAATTGTTTCTATCTTTCTTGTTTATTCTCTCTGTCTCTGTCTCTCCTTCTCTCCCTCACACTGTCTGTCTGTCTGTGTGTTTCTCTTTCTCTCACTCGCATTTTCTCTCTCTCTCTCTCTCTCTCTCTCTCTCTCTCTCTCTCTCTCTCTCTCTCTCTCTCTCTCTCTCTCTCTCTCTCTCACACACACACACACACACACACACACACACACACACACACACACACACACACACACAATCCTCCCAGACAAATACACAAACAAACTTACGATAGATGATAAAACAAGGACAAAAAACAACTAACGCCAAGGACAGCCTTTTTGCTAATTCTCGCCCCCAGGAGCGCCGCGCCCCCAAGGTAATTTCGCCCTCTCTTAAAAGTTGAGAACACACACACACACACACACACACACACACACACACACACACACACACACACACACACACACACACAAACAAAAAACAAAGAAGCAAACAAGGTGGCCCAGCTGCAAAATATACGCAGAGTCCAAATTAATGGCCTTTGCACTTAATTGTGATAAATAATATCTTGTGTGTGAGGTTTGTATGCATAAAAAAGTTTAATGGGTCGTATAATTACCGCATAATTGTCGGTTGGTAATTACAGCCACTGATCAAAAGGAACAATGACCCACGCCTGTCTTCTTGTCCTTATTTTTTTATTAATTTTTGTTTTAATGGTCTATTTCTGCTTAAAGTGAAGGCGCCCGCTCCCCAAGGCCACTCCGACCTCTACCTCTGCTTTCTCTGCTGTCTGCTATTAATCTGCCACTCATCTCTCCCTACACTCCCCATCTCCCTCCTGCCACTACCTCCTGACCTCCCCTTCTCCCTACTTCTCCCTTCCTCCTTTCCTTTCTCTTTAATTCGTCCCCTGCTCCCTTCATTCCTCCCGGTCTGTTCCCTCCCTCCCTTGCATTCTATTATTCATTTTCCTTCTTCTTTATCCGTACTTTGCCCCTACCTACGATATCCCTTCCTTCCCCTCCCCTTCTCTTGTCCTATGTCTCTCCTCTTCTCTCTCCATTCATCTCTCCCTTTTTATCTATCCATCTCTCCTGCCTCCCATTTCTTTATTCTCCTTCCATCAATCTGTGTTACTTTCATATCTCCACATCTTCCCTCCTTCTCTTCCTCTCGTTCTGTGTCTTCTCCCTCCCTCCCTGCCGTACTTCCATCCCTCCTCATCCTCCCTCCTTCTCTCCTTCCCTCCCTCCCTCCCTGTAATGGTGCTCGCCGCCCTCCCTTGATGAATGAGGCGCTTCTGGCAATTAGTTGGAATTCATTTACCAAGCCGTGAGAAGTAAAGGCGAGGGAGAGGGAGGGAGAGGGCCGGCGGGTAGAAAGAGAGAGAGAGAGAGGGGGAAGGAAAGGATGGATAGGGTGGACAATAAAGAGGATAAAAGCAAGGGGAAGGGAGAGAAAGGAGGGGAAAGGGGATGGAAAAAAGGGAAGGTGGAGGAAGCAATAAAGTGGGAGAAGGAAGGAAGGGAGGAGGAAGGAAGGAAAAGAGTATAGCAGCAAAAGGGAAGGGAGAGAAAGGAGGGGAAAGGGTATGGAAAAACGGGGCAGGTGGAGGAAGAGAGGATAATGTGGAGGAAGGAAGGGACACGCCGAGGAAGGAGGATAAGGAGGATAGAAGCAAGGGAAAGGCGAGGAAAGGAAGGGAAAGGGGACATGATCAAGGGAACAGTGGAGGAATCAATAGGAAAATGGAAGAATAAAGGGGAGGGGGAAGTAAGGAAGGCAGAGGGAGAGGAAGGAAGGGGAAAAGAATGAAAGAAAGGGAAAAGGTAAAGAAGCAAAGGAAAGGGTGGAGGAAGGAGGGAAAGGATATGGAAGAGAAGGGAAGGTGAAAGAAGGAAGGGAAAGTGGGTGAAAGTAAGGAGGGCGAAAGAAGGATGGGCAAGAAGTATAGAGGATAAGGATGAAACACTGTAAGACGAAGAGAGGCAAGAACGTAGAAAGATTAGAGGATAGGCGAGGAAAAGAAGCAAGGAAGAGAGAGATAAAGTAGAGAGAGGCGAATCACTAAGTCTATCTCGAGTGGAAAGAAGATGGAGGAGAGGAGAGAGAGAGAGGGAGAGAGGAGAAAGAGCAGATACGTAGAAGAGAGGAGGAAGGAAAGAGGGACAAGGAGAAGAGGTAATAATAGAGGGATGAAGATAATTGAACCCACAAACGAGGAATAAGTAAATAGAAGAGAAGGATTCAACCATGCAAAATGTGGGGCAGAGGGGACGATTCTGGATTGCCTTGAGAGCGAGAGCTAGAGAACGAGAGCGAGAGAGAGAGAGAGAGAGAGAGAGAGAGAGAGAGAGAGAGAGAGAGAGAGAGAGAGAGAGAGAGAGAGAGAGAGAGAGAGAAAGAGAGAGAGAGAGAGAGAGAGAGAGAGAGAGAGAGAGAGAGAGAGAGAGAGAGAGAGAGAGAGAGAGAGAGAGAGAGAGAGAGAGAGAGAGAGAGAGAGAGAGAGAGAGAGAGAGAGAGAGAGAGAGAGAGAGAGAGAGAGAGAGAAAGCAGGGACAAGTTATAATCAGGGAGCATCAAGTTTTGTCATAGTCTCTACTTGCAAAAAAAAAAAAAAAAAAATGGAAAAAAGAAAAACGAACAAGAGGAAAAGAATGAGGATGAAGAAAAAAGACAGAGAAAGAGAGAGAGAGAGAAACCGTGGGAGGAAGAGCCAGAGAAGAAAAAAAAGCTTATTAAAATGTAGACGAGGAGGAGGAGCACGAAAAGGAGGAAGAGGAAAAGAAAAAGAAAACAGAATAGAAAGTGTAAGAAGATGGAAAGGCGGCAGAAAAAAGAGAAGACGAAGGCAAGGAAGGGAAGAACTTGAGGCGGATAAGAAAGAGGAAGAAAAGCAGCTAAGGAGGAAGAGGAGGAGGTGAAGAAGAAAATCGAGCTAGCCTGAAAGAAATGAGATGAACATTGTCAAAACATGTGCAGGAGGAGGAGAGGAGGAAACAGAGGAGGAGGAGGAGGAGGAGAATACTGAAAACAAAACAATAGATAACACATGGAAGGAAGAGAGGAGGAGAAATAGATGGAGGAGGAAGAACACAGAGGAGGTGAAGGAAGGAAAATATAGATGAAGTGAAAGAAGTGGACTGACAACGGGACAACGGATGGAGGAGGAGGAGGAGGAGGAGGAGGGTCATGAAGAGGAAAAATTACAAGAGAAATGACAATGACAAAACTAGGAAGAGGAAGAAGAGGAGGAGGAGGAGGAGGAGAGAGAAATAAGAAGAGCTGAAGGAGAAAAAAATGCAGTGAAGAAGGTAAGTTGAACGGCGACACGGCGACACACACGACTTTTACAGTTTTCCTCGGCCCGCCCTCGCGCTAACCCGTCACTCCCCCGTCAGCCGTGCGTCAGGAGGGGTGTGACGCCATCCCGGGGCCGCGGCGTCCTGTGTGCTGCGTGCTGGGAAGGCGAGGCTCGAGCAAACGTTTTAAGGGATGAAATAACATGAGGATAGAGTTACATGTTCGTGGAAAAGGCATTGAGAGGAGAGTTTTGCATGTACCTTGGAATTAGTGAAGAAACTTTGCCGAACCTGAAGAAATAAAGTTTTCTCTCGACGCCCAGGGTTTACTGAACCAGAAGAGCTTTGCTTAATTCTGTCTTTATTTAACCTTGAAGGGCTTTACTTAACATGCGGTAGTTTACTGAACCTGCGAGGCTTTACTCAACGCGAGGATTCAGTTTCAGGGAACAGCCTCGAGAAAGAAATTTTATCCTTACAAATCCTGACGAAAGGATATGAACTCTTCTGGAAGCTCTTCTGGAATGTGCAGCTTTACATCCCTGTACATGGCTTTCAGTACGTAGGTATACCTCACTCCAGATCCTCTAATTCTATATATACACATACATACATAGCCGGGAAATAAATAGAACAATTTCGTTTGTTCTTTTAAGTTACGTGAAGCGTATGTCCATCCACATACCTAGAGGAGACCGAGGCCGAATGGTCAGCGAGCGAATGTGGTGATCCGGAAGACCCAGGTTCAAGTTCTACCGCGAGACGCTGACAATTTTAAACCATCGCAGAGGCAGAATACTGCCCACATGCCGACAAGAGAAGATGGCGCCACTATAAACACTTGCCTGCGCCATGACGGGCTGGGCCGAACACCATCCAGGCCCCTCAAGCAAGCCTACCGGCGCTATAGGCGTAGACGTAAAAAAAAAAAAAAAAAAAAACACATGCTGCCCAGATCTTCATCCAACCCTTAGTTCAAAGACTCAGGTCAAGGAGAGCACCGGGGGCAGCATGGGCTAAGCAAGAGCCATCTAGTACAGCAGCCACTATAAATAAAAGTCGCCTGCGCCACTAACGGGCTGGGCCATACACCAGGCCACTCAAGAGAGCCAACCGGCGCTATGGCGAGTAAAACATCTACCATCTTACTATCCTATCTTTTAATCGGTCTGTCAAGCTATCCACTAATGTGTTTCTCGGTATCAATCTACATTATGGTTGAATTATATACTGTTGTCATTTCCAGTGGTTTCATTTTGTCTCTTTTTTGCCTGTTTCCCTTGATGCCATTTCTGTTCCCCTTTTCGTCTGCCAGTTTTCTTTATTCATCTTTCGTCCTGGTTTTCGTCTCCCTCACTTATTATTTTCCTCCCCGTTTGCCTCAGCTTCCCTCGTTTTCGTTTTCCTCTGCGTTCATTTTTCCGCAACGCTTCCCTTCTGCTGCTGCTCCTGTTACTGCTCCTCCTCCTCCTCCTCCTCCTCCTCCTCCTCCTCCTCCTCGCCCACGCATGTACGTACACACATGCTCCCTAATCTCCGCTGCCTTGCAATGATGGCTGCAGTAAAAGTGTGGACGGTTATATGACCCTGTTTTATGGCCTATGGCGGCTACCCGTCCGCCCTTAAATACGGAGGCTGTTGTGGGTACGTGTTGCAGTTTCCGCTCGTGTACGGTTAGTAAAGCTGCGCCTTTTGAGTGAGCATCCGAAATGTAAAAGTTCTCCCCTCGTCCTATCACCCCATTTTCTTTCTTATATTTATTATCCTTGGACGCCTAAAAGGTCGAAGGTACCGGATATCTTTTCCTTATTAAGAACTTCAGAATCTAAAAGTGTTCCAAACAAGAAATTTCGTGTATGCATCAATAATTTTACATATCCTCTTACAAATAAAATATCGTGAAAACACTGGTCATTCGTAAAAAAATAAAAAATAAAAGGTTAACATTCCTTAAAAGGAATTCTAAAAGCTAAACGAAAAGTGTCGATTTTCACTTGTTTTCGCTTCTCTGAGTTGTCCAAAAGCAGACAAGGGAAGGGAGAGGATGAGAAGGGCGGGGAGGGAAGGGAGCGGGAGAGGGTGGGAAATATGAGAGGGCAGGAGGGGGAGGTGTGAGAGAGAGGGAAGACAGTGAAGAGGGAAAGGGAAGGAATGTGACAATAAAAAATAACAAACTAATCAGTAACCCCAATAACAAATAACAAAAAACAAACTACTAACACACCAATAAAAAAAAGATAATAAAAAAGTACTTATGATGCCACATACAACACCAATACAACAACAACAACAATAATAACACTAAAAAACAGATTAGTCACAGCATTGTCACCCTTTCTCCCCCCCCCCTCCCCCCAGGACACACACACATCCAAACCCGGACCCGAACGAGGCTGCCAGACTGTCCGGGGGTCGGGGCGCGCGGTTCCCATCCATCTCTCAGACTCCATTAACATACAATAGCCACTTTATCTTCCTTAGAGGGCCTGCCAATACTGTTTTATCGGGGGTTTTGTGGGATTAATTCATTACCCATCCGCAGCACGAGGAGGGTGGAGGAGGAGGAGGAGGGGGAGGAGGAAGAGGTGGATAGGTGGTGGAGAGGGCGAGGAGAGGAGAAGGATACGAAGAAACGGAGGAACAGGACAAAATGAGATGATAAAAGCAGATAAGGGAAGAGGTGTGAAGATGAGGAAGAGGAGGAGGAGGAGGAAAAGGGGATGAAGAGGACTAGGAGGACAAAATGAGATGAAAGCTGTAAAAGGAGGAGTGAGGAGAGGATAAGGAGGAGGAGGAGGAGGAAGAGGAGGAGGACAAGGACGAACTCTACACGGACGAGGATAAAAAGGCAAGTCGAGGGAGAAGAGGAGGAGAAGCAAAACAAAAACGAGGACAGGAGGAGGAGGAGGAGGAGGAGGAGGAGGAGAGATAAAAGTATAGACATGAGGGGGGAACGAGGAGGAATAAAGATAAAAAAGAAGGACAGGAAAGAATGGG
>NC_066543.1:2741012-2776012 GCF_024679095.1 Eriocheir sinensis
TTTCATTATTATAAAGTGTTTTTAGTAATGTGGCTCCCGTGTTTTCAATATTTAGAGTGATAACCCAAAGATAATTAGTATATTTATTTTCATTGCCAGTAATATTTTAAGAAATGACAAAAATAGATAAAAAGATCGATTCTTGCACGTGTCGGACTCGACTCACAAAATTATATCACCAAAGAAAGAACATCGAAGGATGACCAGAGCGTGGAACGTAAAATTTTAATTATATCACAAAAGGCAATTAATATATCATACACAATTAGCCAACTAAATGTACCTCGAAAAGCCTTTCAAAATTAAACATGGAGAATATTCACAGCACACTCACGCCAACATCCCCCCCTCCCCTTACACACACACAAACACACTCACACTCATTCACACACACACACACACACACACACACACACACACACACACACACACACACACACACACACACACACACACACACACACACACACACACACACTTTTATGCTAAGTGGTTCAGTTTCCTGGTCGTCGTGAAATATGTTTATAATTAATTTTAGTCTAGTGTTTGTAGTTTTGTATTGTGGAGGCTTACACGAGTGGCTCACGGAAGACTCGCTCCACCAGATCCTGATGGACGTGACAGGCTTGCCAACACACCGGGAAAAAAATAAATTACGCGCCATTACCCTCAATAACTATAAAATGAAATTATGAGAATGAAAGTAATATAGATCTAGATTTTCCACACTTTAAAGCTCGGCCTGTGCCTGGATAAACCACTTATTTATTTTTTACCTACAAAATGAAATCATACATACATTTGGAGCGAGCGTGACAAGGCTCTCCATGTAATGTTTCTTTAATAAAGCTTTTGTATGAATACATTTTAAAGCGATTTGTGTATAGATCAGAAACAGAATACAGGAGAAATACTGGACAGAGCTAGTTTTGCTATGTACGAAAATGAATAAGCACCTTCGAAGTAAACAAATTGAAACGAAACTTGAATTAACTTATAGTGATGACGAGGATAAAAGCATTCAAGTAAATATTTTATGACTTAGTCGCAGGATCAATCCGATATTTAACCGGTTTTAAAGTATAAATTACACGCCCTCACGACGGCTTCCAACGCAGCAAACAAAAGAATACACCCCATGAAGTGTTTAATTGCTCCCATGAAACGGAATTATAATGAAACATAACAATAGTAAGGTCGCAAGCAAATACATTTACATTGCAACACACTTCGCGGAAACTAGACTATTGTGATTGCGCGAGAGAGGAGTTAGTATATATGTGATTTGAGTATGTGTCTGCGCTGTAAAACTGTGCTTGTGTGTCTGTGAGTTCCTTTTTTTTTTGTACTTCCGTCACTGAGGGGGCAAGCATGGTAGAGAAATATAGAGGTGCCATTTACTGATTACCGCCGCGGGGAATCTCCAGAACAGGATATTGTGATGATGTCAACACTGGCGGGGACGAGGTGAGCAAAAAATGACTAATGATATTGTGTGTGTGCTTCCGTATGTGTGTGTGGTGTGTGTGTGTGTGTGTGTGCGTGTGTCTCTGTGTGTGTCGAGATATAGAAAAGGGAGAAGGAGAGTGAAAAGGATACAGATGGCAGATATAACACAGTGACACGGACAGAAGCATACCGATGAACAGACAAATAGACAGACACAAACTAAAGGGTCCAGCCAAAGAGATAAACACACACAGAATATGAAGAAGACTCGCTTTGGCAGCACAAATCATTCGACCCTTGAAGAGAGAGACAAGGAGGCAGAAAAAAGTAAATGGAAGAGAAAAAGATGACCGTAAAGTCGGGGAAGGAGAACGAGGAGAAGAAAAAAAATCGGAGAAATGGGGGGAAAAAATGGGCAGCTTCTAGGTGAAAGGAAGACGTCCATAATAAGAGGTAAAAATCTGGATACATTTCAGTCTCACTTTTCTTTTTGTTTTACCTCACAAGATTAAAGCTTCCGCGTGTATAGAAGTCGTGAGGAAAAATGCTTGTACCTACGCGGTCCATTTTTTATTTCACTGGTATACACGTGATGCCTATTCTCTCTCTCTCTCTCTCTCTCTCTCTCTCTCTCTCATTAAAACCAAAACAAGGGTCGACGTATGCATAAAGTCACGTACTGCGTCATTTCAAAAGCAAAACAGGAGCACAAAGCGATGAGTGGAGGCGAGGCGAGGCGGAGGAGGGCGAAGGAAAAGAACATGGACGCCAAAGCTAATGCATTTTAACGCTTGCCGAGCCTTCGAGGATGATGACTAGAGCGGGAGGGTGCGCGGACACTATCACTAGCACGCGGAGGTGGATATGTGGACGAGAAGACACCTACGTAGAAGGGATGCTGTGAATTTACATGCTTTACAATGCTATGAAATTACAATGAGCCGGGAAACAAGTAGACAAAGACGCTTCATAGAGAACACAGATAAGGATCACACCAAGGTAGTTAGACGGGGGAACGGAAGACTTAGGAAGACACACAGAGATATGAAGACAAGACGACAGAAAGGCAGGGACGATAGGTAGACAAGGAGACACTACATCGGGAAAATGGCCTGTAAAGAACACATGGAGATAGTGGGACGGGAGAACACAGACATAAGAAGAGAGACAAAGACGTGTATATAAAACGACGGATATATAGACAAGTAGACAGGGAGAAACTTTGAGAAAATGGACGGGAAGGAACACAGAGACGGGAAAACACAGCCGTGAGAAGAGGCACAAAGACGGGAAGACAAGGCGGCGGAAAGACAGTCACGAGGCAAGCGGGAAGACACACACACCCTCTCAAAACCTTTGGCGCTGGCTGATATTCTCTTCCACTCACGAGCAAACTATAATAAAAGGGATGTCAGTAAAAATGTGAGTGTGAAAAAGAGGAGAGTAAATGAAAACGATAAGGCATAAAGGAAAAGTGGAACATCACCGAGAGAGGCATGTTACTGATATCTCTTGATGCATTCCCAGTAACGGAGGAGATAGCGAGGTAGTTACGGGAGAGTGATAGCTTTTTTACGGCGGCGATAAAAGATATGTACATTGGAGAATTGGACAGCGGGATGTGAAAGGGAAATAAGAGATGAATCGGCAGCGCCTTCCATCTCCCGGGAAATAATGAACAATGATTACAGATGAAAATGATATTGTTTGATGGATGAGGAACGTTTTTCTATTGTTCCTTTAGCCGCGTTTATTAATTAATGGAAGAACTAGGTGGATAATGTTGCAATACTTAATATTTTTTGTGTGTATGATTGTCGTACTGCATATGACTGATTATATCTATTTCTCTGCCTCGGTGTCCCTGTGTCTGTGTTTTTGTCAGTCAACTGTCTTGATCTTCGTCTGTTTTTATATATTTGCTTTCTTTAGCTCAGACTTACTCTTTGAATTATCTTCTGCCCCTGTTTTTCTGTTTCGAATCTCACTTTGATCTGTCTTTACTGGTCTTTCTATAGCAATGCGTTTTCTAATATGTCTGTTGTATTTGTTTTTTTCTGTCTCTTTGTCTCCTTGACGTAAATAGGCTGGTTTGTCTGTAGCCCCCCTTGCTTTCTGTTTATCAATCATACTTGTCTAATTCATTTTCACCCTCTGCTTCACTGCCAACACACCCTCATGTTAATCTCTTTTCGTTGATCTATCATTAACATCTCAACCAGTCACTTTACCTAAATTCTTCTATGCGCTTCTCTGCTTATCAACCTACTTTACTGTATATCAATCGCTTTCAACAACAACCTCCCTCTCTACCACTGCTCCTTACATGCTTGTCCTTTAGTTTATTTACCTTACCATCCGTCTAGTACTGTCTACCTGTCTATTAATCAACACCGTCTCTCTATACCTGCTCCTTGCATCTTTTCCCTCTTCCCTGCCCTCTCCGTCTGTCTACTACTGCCTACCTGTCTATCACTCGCTTCCAACAACACCCTGTCTCTCTCTATATCTGCTCCTTGCATCTTCCTCTTCCCTGCCCTCTCTGTCTGTCTTCTTCTGTCTTCCTGTCTATCAATCGCTTCCAAGAACATCCTGTCTCTCTCTGTACCTGCTCCTTGCATGCTTGTCCGTCAGTTTACTCACCTCTCCGTCCCTCTCTGGCCTCACCCAGCAGGAAGATTAACAATTAGCCACAGTCAGACCGGCGGAGCAGTGGCATTGTTTGAGCTTGCCCTGTTTCAATGGAGCTTTGTCCGGCGGCACCTGCGCGACCCTGAAACTCGACCACCTGCGTCAGGATGCAGCGGAGGTGAGGAACAGACACTCACGGTGACCCATTTGGAGGAATTACCAAAATGAAACAGCTCTACTACCACTACTACTTCTGCTACCACTACTACTGCTACTACTTCTACAACAGCTACTACTACTACTACTACTACTACTTCTACTACTATTATAGCTTCTACCACCACTACTACTACTACTACTACAACTACTACTACTACTACTACTAATAATAATAATAATAATAATAATAATAATAATAATAATAAATAAAATTAATTATAATGATAATAAAAATAATAATAATAAAAAATAATAAAATTTCACACACAAAAAAATAATAATAAAGGTAATAGGAATAATTACATTTTTTTTCGAAACTCTGAAAAATCATTTTTCCCTCGTGCTAATGAGCTTGAACGTTGCAAAACTGTACGGGAGATTGCACTGACTCATTATATTATTAAAATTACTTGTTACACACAACATTTTTATTATTATTATGATTTATTATTATTATTATTATTATTATTATTATTATTATTATTATTATTATTATTATTATTTTCATTATCATTATCATCATTATTATTATTATTATTATTATTATATTAGTTACTCATACAATTTTTATCACCATTATACCTACTACCACTACTACTATTACAACTACTGCTACTACTACTACTACTACTACTACTACTACTACTACTACTACTTCTGCTACTACGTTATTTCTACTAAGACTACTACTACTGCTATTATCATCATCACCACTATTTACCAAAAAAAATATAAATTATGTAAGGCGATAAACTGGACTAGAAGGGAGAGAAAAATACACACACACACACACACACACACACGTACACACCAACGTACACACACGCATAGAGCCCCCCTCGACGCCCTCTATTTCACACTCCATAACACTAACTCGCCCGCGCGGCCTCGGGGGCAACGCAGTTTCTCTTCCATTATCCACGACAGTTTTCTTTCTTCGAGACAGACGGCGACCCATCTAGAGGAAGGCCCGGAGGCGTGATTGTCTCTTATCGCCGGAGTTTCCCTTACTAAGTGTCATCCTTCTCTACTTCTACGTTTTCTTTTATTCCCGTTTTCTTGCTTTTTAACTAGTTGTCTTTTATCGCTGTAGTTTGCCTTACGTAAGTGTCATCCTTCTCTACTTCTACGTTTTCTTTTTATTCCCGTTTTCTTGCTTGTCTTTTATCGCTCTAGTTTCCCTTACTAAGTGTCATCCTTCTCTACTTCTACGTTTTCTTTTACTCCCGTTTTCTTGCTTTTTAACTAGTTGTCTTTTATCGCTGTAGTTTGCCTTACGTAAGTGTCATCCTTTTCTACTCCACCGTGTTTTTTGGTTGATTTTTGTTCTGCCTGAGAGCATACAGTTTTAGTTAAGTTTCCCATTTGTTATTTTTTCACGTTATTCTCCCTTATAAAAACATGCAAAAGAGTAGTTAAGTTTTCCGTTTTCTTTATTTCAAGTGATTTTCTACATGTTAAAAAAAATAGTATAGAGTAGAGGTGAAGCAGTTAGTGACAAAATCTCATTATTAGTTTGGTTTTCGATGCTGTACTGAAACGAGTAAAGTCTTGTCGATATGTTTCCCCTGTACGCCTGCACTGTCATTTCTTGCGCATTTCCGGTGTATATCAATGTTATCCACGTTTAAATTCAAAAGGGCGGTCAGGTAATTACTGCAAATGCCCTCTATTAATGACCGCGTTCTCCAGGTAATATTCACGTAATAGTGCTAATTAACCCGCTCAGATTGCTCCGGGCTACGTGCGATTATCGTGGAAAACAAACCTATACACACACATTATCTTCCTACGTCCTTTCACTACTGTTTCATTTATTAATTAAGGGAGCATACGCTATAGCCGCGCGTGGCCTCGGTGCTTATCTTCGTAACGTTAGCCCTTGAGTCTGTGTGGTTATACAATATTGCTGAATCATATGTTTGGGTTGATTAGGATATGAATGGTCTGTCTGTCTGTGACCATCTTTCTCAATATTTTTCGGTGTGTGTGTGTGTGTGTGTGTGTGTGTGTGTGTGTGTGTGTGTGTGTGTGTGTGTGTGTGTGTGTGTGTGTGTGTGTGTGTGTGTGTGTGTGTGTGTGTGTGTGTGTGTGTTTCGGTAGCATTCTCCCCCTGACCTCGATCCCAGCGCGGCATCAGGTCAAATTGTTGTTAAGAGTCGCTGCCAGCACACAGAAAACAAACATTTTAACCCGACTTTGTATCACTGGAGCCCGGCATTGTGTGGGTGAAAATACATCTCTCCCTTTCTCTTTTGCTGCTCCCAATCCTCCTCCTTTTCTCTCTTCCTCTCTTCGACCTACTTTATTTTTTTCCTTTATCTTACGTCTCCTCTTTGTCCTAGTTTTAGCTCTCCTTTTTCTTACACCTTCTCTTCATTCTATTTTTCTTTCTCCTTCTCCTCCTCTTCCTCCTCCTCCTCCTTCTCTTTCTTCTCCCATTCCTCCTCCGCCACTTTGTCCTAGTTTCCTCCTCCTCCTCCTCCTCTTCCTCCTTCTCCTCCTCCTCTTAGTTTTCTTTCTCCAACTCTTCTCTCTCAGTATGCTGGTCTTTAACTCTGCATAATGTATTCGTAAATTTATACCGGTGCTGCTGCCGCCCCATGGACAACGACAAAAAGAACTACTACTACATTACTACTACTACTACTACTACTACTACTACTACTACTTCTACCATTACTACCGCTACCACTACTACTACAATTACTGTTACTACTACTACTACTACTACTACTACTACTACTATACACACACACACACACACACACACACACACACAAAGTAATGCAGATACAAGCTTGGATAGAAAAAAAAGTAATACGAAGGAAAGAAATGGCCTCCAAGAGATAACTGAAAGGAGTGCAGAGATGGAGGAGTAGGTAAAGGAGGAGGAGGAGTAGAGGGAAGGAGTGGAAGAAATAGTGGAAGGAAGAGATGGAGAGAAAACATTAAGTGACGAGATGACAGCTGCACCGAAAAAAAAATACTCCACCGTTCTCACTTCTGTTTTTATTTTTTTTCCCTTTTGCTCACGTTTGCAAGTTTATGGACACAGACTTTTCCCTTTCCCGGACACTACACTTTCATCCTCTCTCTCTCTCTCTCTCTCTCTCTCTCTCTCTCTCTCTCTCTCTCTCTCTCTCTCTCTCTCTCTCTCTCTCTCTCTCTCTCTCTCTCTCTCTCTCTCTCTCTCTCTCTCTCTCTCTCTCTCTCTCTCTCTCTCTCTCTCTCTCTCTCTCTCTCTCTCTCTCTCTCTCTCTCTCTCTCTCTCTCTCTCTCTCTCTCTCTCTCTCTCTCTCTCTCTCTCTCTCTCTCTCTCTCTCTCTCTCTCTCTCTCTCTCTCTCTCTCTCTCTCTCTTGTTCCTGGTCAAACTGAATCTGTTGCGCTGAATCTGTGTCACTGCTTTCGTTTTCCCCAGACTATTTCCACCTCCTTTTTTCTATGTATTTCCAGTTTTAGTTTTGCGTCACTATGAGTATTTTGCCGAATCCGTAAGGGAACGTATTTACTCTGGGGCGGCAGGGGCGGCGAGGATGGAAGCCGCTGCAGCAATTCCTCGAAAAGAGAACGAAACTATGCGAGGGTTCTACCAGTGAGAGAGAGAGAGAGAGAGAGAGAGGAAGGGTTCGTTATAGTGCTGCTGAAGCGAACCGGATAGAAAGTGTTTGTAATTAGTCATGAACCAATCGAGCAGAGCGTGAGGCTGGTAAAGATTCTGTCAGTTGTTTTAAAAATGAATCTGGCTTTCAAAAAAATACAAAGCCAACTCGTGTGGGTGGACACTGCTGTCGCTTTTTATAATTCAAAAGGAAGTTGGCTGATACGTACACACACATACATACACTCATATATTCATACATAAATTCAAACATCACCCATACATGTACCCACCATTTCACATAAATAAATGGTTGCATACATTAATAAATAAATTTACATATACGCACACAGTATACATAAACAGACAGAAACACTGCCAACATGTAATCGCGGAACACATGGAATAACAAAAACGGAAATAACAACAACAATCATTACTCAGTTCACTCTGACATAACAATAGACTCGCCTCAACCGACGCTCATTTGAAGCATTAGAGGCAAAATAGCAAAGGAGGGGATGACGGCAGAGCACAGCGTATCGTTAGCGAGTGTACAGACGAAGGGAGAGAGGGAAAAAGGTAAAAATGAAAGGTCTTAGTCGTGAAAGTGTCGGGCTGGGTACGGATAGGAAAAGGAGGAAAAAGAAAAAAAAATAATGGGAACGGAAGAAGGGGGGATAGGAGAAGGAGGAGGAGTAGAACAAGTGGATTATAAGGTGCCAAGTGCAGAGGGCAAAACAAAGCGAAGAGGTGAATAGGATGAATATAAAAAAAAAGTTGAAGAATTAAGAGAAGAGGAATGTGAGCAGAGACAGAAATACAGGAAAAGGAAGATTGAGTGAGGTAATGGAGAAGGAAGGAGGGACGGAGGACAGTCAAAGGGTGAATAATAGGAGGAGGAGGAAGCCATTTGGATACAGTAGACTGAACCGGAGGGAGAAAAATAGAGAGGGAGGGAGGGAGGTGATAGGAAAGGAGGACACGGGGTTTAGGGGGGAGGGAGGGAACGGCAATCGAGTATTCAAAGGCGATTGGAAGCATATTTTAAAAGCAAAGCCAGCGTGCAGGATGAATCTCGGGGGGAAGAGGGGGGCAGAGGAAGGGGGCGTTGACCTTTACGAGGGACGAGAGGGATTCATCACCGGCAGAGAAAAAATGATCTTTGCGACAGCCGAGCTTAAGATAATGAATAACGGCCATTTTACATTCGCTATCGCCACCCACACGCTCCCCCCCCCCTCCCAGCACACACACGCACACGCCCCCCCCACACACATACATGACACCTCTCCTCCCGAAATTGACCTCTCTTTCGGCCACCTCTTTTGATTCTTTTTTTAGGAGCAGCGAGTAGCGGGCTTTTTTTATTATTGTTTCTTTTTTTTTTGTGCCCTTGAGCTGTCTTTTTTGTTATAAAAAATAAAAACCACTGAAGTTCATTTTCACAGACTTTTCGGGGCCTGCAAACTCACATGGGATAAGGCTTTCGTAGAGGTTGTTGTGTGTATTTCCATGACTTGTTTTACGAACCTAGTGATAATCTAACAAGACCTCCGCACCATGAACGAAAAGAACACTCATCAGAACCTGACGAATCTTCTCTCTGCGTTTCGGAAATTGTTGTTGTGAGCGCCGATAGAGTCTGAGATTACGAGCCTAAGTCCCATCATCTCCCCTGTTGACACGACTCCTATACTCCTGCTTGCGTTCCTGCTGGTGGTGCTCTTCCCCCTGCTGGTACTGTGGGTGTAATTGCCGAACAACTTTGTCCCGGTGTTTGTAATAAAGGGAACCATAACTTGTGGCAAAGAACTTCGGGAAAACTTCGTCATGAGGAAGAGGAGGACGAGGAGGACGAGGAGGAGGGACGAAGGAGAATATACTGTCCAAACTATTTTCATTAAACCAACGTGGGTTTTTGGGGTCAGATCCCCCCCCAAAAAAAAAGGAAGAGAGGAGGAGCGCTTGGTCTTAGGAGAACACGAGGGAAGGAAGAGAAGGAGGGAAGGAAGAGGAGAGGGCAGGGTCAAGTGGGTCGTGTTTGCTCAAAGGGAGGGAGGAAGCAAGGAAGGAAGGTTGGAAGTAAGGAAGAAAAGTAAGGAAGGAAGTAGGGAAGGACGGAAGGAAGGTTGGAAGGGGGGAAGGAAGGAAGGAAGGAAGGTTGGAAGCAGGAAAGGAAGGAAGAAAAGAAGAAAAGAAGAAAGACAGAAAGGAAGAAAGAAGGCTGGAAGAAAGGAAGGAAGGAAGGAAGGATGGACTAAAGAGAAGGAAGAGTGGAAGAAATGAATGATGAAGGAATGAAGAAAGGAAGAAAAAATAATTACAAAAAAGAACGTAATGAAACAAGAAAATGAATTATGAAGCAAGATAAACCAACTAATATGCAATGCCATTTAGAGAAGGGAAAAATCACCAGTGAGTAACTAATCAATGTATAAATCAGTTAATTAAAAGGTATGGAAGAAAAAATGGATTATAATACAGCATAATTATAGAATGAACCATATTACCTGACGAGAGGAAAAGAGAAGAAAAAAGGAAGGGTGAGAATAACAGGCGTGGGTGGAGGTTAGAAACATTATGGTGTATTCCTTATGAACTTTACGACGATGCTTGTGTGAGGATTATGATGAGTTCCTCCTCCTTCTCCTCCTCCTCCTTATTCTCCTCCTATTACTTCTCCTCCTCTATCTCCTCCTCCTCCTCCTCCTCCTATTAGTTGTCCTCCTCTATCTCCTCCTCCTCCTCCTTCTCCTATTACTTCTCTTCCTCTATCTCCTCCTCCTCCTCCTCCTATTACTTCTCTTCCTCTATCTCCTCCTCCTCCTCCTTCTCCTCTTCCTCCTGCCTCCGCTATCGGGTGGTTAGGACACTCACCTGTCTGTGTTATGTTGATCTGATGACGTCGAGATATGTAAGACAAACCCAGCAAAGAGAGGAAGAGAAAGAGGAGGAGGAGGAGGAGGAGGAGGAAAAGGAAGTTGAGAATTCCAGTAACGACAAGAAATACAAAATTGATACACCGAAAACACTAAGAATGAGTAGTAACAATAACAACAACAACAACAACAACAACAGTAAAATGACATCAGAAACAGTAGCCGGAAAATCACAGAAATTAAAATATACTTAAATCCCGAGGCGCAAGGACGAAGGAAAAATATACAAATGCTTGACAGAGAACACTTGAATTTTAATAACCGAGCGAGTTGACGAAGAACGAAGATCAGGTTTCTAATCATGAACCGTTCCAACCTTCCTTCACTGAGTTCCGAATTATATAAAAGGTAGATAAAGATAGATGGATAGACAGATATAATATACAGACAGGTGGGGAGAAATATGGATGGATAGTAGTTAGATATGATGCAGTAATTGTCAACCGGGAAAAAAAATAGAGAAGTAAAATATTTGAAACCCGTCACATCTAAAATTCATATCAAAACTAAAAAAAAAGTGTTGACTTAAAGTATATATATACGTAAAATAAAAACAAGGAAAAACGGAAGTGGAGGTGAGACGCTCCTTCGGGTCACGGCTGGCTGAGCAAATAGAGCACTCGACTGGCGCACTTACGGGACATCAAAGGTTCGAACCCCCCCAAAGGCTCTCACGCTCACGCCCTCCCCAATTACACCTTTTTAATCCACCCCGACTTTCCACCTTCCCTCGACCCCTTTATTCAACCTCGCTGCTTCCACCCTTCCTCTTCCCCCTCCCTTCATATATTTTACCATTTCACTCCTTCTTTTCTTTATATCTCAATCTTTCCTTTCCTCATTCCATTTCTCTTCCAGCTTTTTATCAGTCTCGCTTCTTCCTCTCTTCTTTCTCCTCCTCTCTCCATCCCCATCATTCCTCTCCTTTTCTCTTTTCCTGTAAACTAGCTCTGTATTTCGCTTGTTTCCATTCTTCCTTCCATTTAAAACTCCTTTTCCCCCTCCTTTTTTTCTTCATCTATATTTCTCCGTTTTGCTTCTTTCCCTCTTCCTTCAGTTCATTACTCCACTGACTTCTTCCTCTTCCTTCCTCCCTCAAAACAGACCCTCTCCTTTCCTTTTTCCACTTTCCCTATCATATTTTTCTCCATCTGATTTTTTCCGCTTGTCTCTCCATCCATTAATCCATTTGACTCCTTGCACATACTCCTTTTCTCCTTGGTTTTCCCATTAACTAATCCTCTATATCGCTTTTTCCTTTCCCTTCCATCCATCACGCCACCTCAATCCTTTCCCTTCCGCATTACGCCTATTTTTCAACTCTTACGTATTCACCACTCAAATTACCACCCCACTCATCATCACCAACGACGGCCACTCACCTTCCATTCATCACCATCACCATGACGACCGGAGAGGGACAGGGAAGTGAAGATTATGATTCTGGAGCATCGGGAAATCATAAAACCAAAGCCGCTGAATCGCAGGTAAAAGAGCAAAATGTTAATGCGAGAGAGCGGTTCTCCATCCATCACTTGACGACTTAAGAGGAGAAAGAGAAAAAAAGACGGGGAACGAAAGCGGATTAGCACGAGGTAGGTAGATAGATAGAGAGAGGAAAAGAGAGAAGTCGGTAGAGAGACAGATAGATAGAGAGAGAGACAGAGAGAAAATGGTAAAGGCTCTTAGGGTTGAGTGTGAGCGTGGCTTTCTCTCATTCGCTGTGTCTAGTGGCTCGGGGCAGGAAGAGTAGAAGAGGAAAATGAAAAAAAAATAATTAAGTGCAGCTCGTGACGAAATGGAGGTGATGGACATGGAATTAAGGGACAGAAATAGAGAAAGAGGAAGAAGACGAAGAATAAGAGAGAGAGAGAGAGAGAGAGAGAGAGAGAGAGAGAGAGAGAGAGAGAGAGAGAGAGAGGAGTGGTCTGATATGCCCAAATTTAAACAATATGTCTGTCTGCCTCTCTGTCTGTCTGTCTGAGTGTCTGTCTGTGTGTCTGTCTCTCTGTGTCTCTCTTATGATCCACTTCAAAACATTCTCCCCTTCTCATTTTGCTTGATGAGAATTTTATAAAGCATGTTATAAATTTCATGCAATAATTAACCTCTATCTCCATTCTATTATCACTTTAACAAGTAACTTCTAGATCAACCTTCCGTCTACTGTTTGAATATCCTTCCTATAACTTGAGCTCTTTCCTAATAGGAGTATCAAGACCCTGGATTTAAGTACGACATCTTGGCCTTTTCACTCTGGTTCATTCGAAAACGGAGGACGTCACTGCATATATTTTTGTGCACTCTGAATACGGTTTGTCTTTTATATGTCGCAAATAAACATAAGTGGCAGGTATTTATGTTCAGCTTGAATATGATTTGTCTTTATATATCATTACAGAATGCTTACTGGTCATTATAGATTCATGAACGTGAGGTATTAAATTATTACTCACATTACTTATTACTGAAGCGCCACAAAGAGAGATTACGCGATTCAGCACTTTCCCCGCCACGATAATAAGTGGAAAAAAGCGTCGAGTGAGTGAAAATATATCATGGCATTGTACGGTCAAGAGAAAACGGATGAAATAATTGCAGGGACTGAGACGTGTCGACATGGCAAATAGGCAAGAGAAATGCTGAGGTATGATGGCATGATAATTTTGAGGAGAGAATGACGACAACGAGAAGAAGGAAGAGGAGTGGAGACGAAGGAGGAGGAGAAAAGGAAGAGAGAGAGAGAGAGGAGAAGGAAGAGAAGGAGGGGGGTAGGAATGAGAAAGAGGAGGAGAAAGAGAAGGTAATAAAGAATGTGAAAAAGAAACCAGGCGAACAGTGAAAAGAAAAATGATAAAATGCAAATGTTGAGACAAATACGGAAAAAGGGAAAACGAGAGAACACACACACACACACACACACACACACACACACACACACACACACGCACATCCTCCCGCACCTCCCCACTCCCTCACAAACAAAAGAACGAACTGAGGCCAAACCACAACGAAATGTCAAAGGTCCAGCTTCCCGGAGCCGGCACCAACCCACGTCCGTACACTGTCCTGGTCTGGGTCGCGAACACGGAGAACACAGGGCTCTCTTTTTTTATTCTCCCCTTTTTCTGCACGTGTCGAGTCGCAGCGAGCGTGACTATGAACGAGGGCGCGTGAGGGATGAGTGTGGCGAGCGCGGAGGGAACACCAATAACGTATTCTTTCAGGGGCGTCATCAATCCATGGGTCGAGACGTGAGCTTCAGCGGGCACGAGGGACATATCGATAGGGGGGGAGTGGGGGGGAGAGAGAGAGAGAGAGAGAGAGAGAGAGAGAGAGAGAAAGTGTGTGTGTGTGTGTGTGTGTGTGTGTGTGTGTGTGTGTGTGTGTGTGTGTGTGTGTGTGTGTGTATCGATGCTTCAAAAACAGGTTGGGGGGAGGGTAACGGCTAAAGAGGGAACGGTGTATACGGTAAATGTCCAATGAAAAACACAAAACACAGCCAACGTGTTAAAATGAACAGTAATAGTTGCAAACAAAAAACATGCAAAACTAATAAATCGGTTAGTTCATGAAGTTCGAGCATAAAAAAGAACACCTAATATTGAAACAAACACCACACATAAAGAAAAACAATTTAATAAATCTTAGTGTTCAGATTTACGAAAGATACATCCGAGGAGCATACCCTAAACTCCTATGCCATCTCAGCCTATATAGGGAAGGCTTGAGATGCAAGTTAACACAGCCGCCTAACGTGCTGCAGATTCCCTGAGGTAGGAAGGAGAAGCGAAGGGAGGCAGGGAAGCTAATATTATAGGAGGCCTTCGTACCGTCTGTAGCAGCCCTAAACTGAACTCTGGGGATACGAGACCACCAGTACCGCCACCACCACCACCACAATGAAATGTATATGGTAACGATATCCCGGGAATGGTACTGCTACTGTTACTGTTCCTACCACTACTACTAAACTTCAACTACTACTACTACTACTGCTGCTACTGCTGCGACTATTACTACGACATTATTACTACCTCCTCAATCTCTCCATACACCATTTGAAAGGTCTCCCCCCTTCCAAGAATATGGGCGTAGGGAAGCAGGAAAAGAAAGGTGAAATACTATAATAGAATCGTATCCGTACTTTGTCGAAGGAATGTTCTTATGGGGAAAACACAACCATCGATTGCAAACGACTACCAAGAATGAAAGAAAAGGGAGAGGAGGAAACGGAGGAGGAAGTGGAGAGAAAAGGAGGAAGACGAATGAAAAGGATGAAAATAAATATAGGAATCAAAGAAGAGGATAAAGAAGTATTAAAAGAAGAAACAGAACATGAAAAAGACGAAAAACAACAACCGCAACGATAAAAGAAACACCAACGTGGAAACAGAAACTGAGCAAAAGCTATAAAAAAAAAGAAAAAAAAGAACAAGGACACACACAATCCTCCCCCCCCCAAAAAAAAAAAAACAGTACAAAACAAAACACACATCACTTACGAATAGAAAAAAAATATAAATAAATAAAACAGGTACACTTCCCGTTCGTCTCCTCCCCTCACGTGTGGCTCAGCCCGGCGCCTCGCTCTTCCTTTGCGGCGCTCACAGGCGCGGGGAAGTTCAGGGAGCGGCAGCAGCGAGGGGAATGGAATCTCTCGCTACCTAACACTGTCTTCCCGCGAGTGAATCTGTCCTCAGGGTCCCTTGTATGCACCCACCCTGCCGAACCAGCGCCGCGAGGAGAAGGAGGAGGAAGAAGAATAGGATGAGGACGAGGAGGAGGAGGAGCAGGAGGATAAGGAGGAGGAGGAGGGGAAGGAGGAGAGGAAGAGGGAAAGGGAAATCGTCTGAGAAGAGATATTTGGTGTGTGTCTGTGTGTGTGTGTGTGTGTGTGTGTGTGTGTGTGTGTGTGTACCACAGTAAGTTTAGATTCCATACGCATATATGTACACCCCTTGGCACACACACACACACACACACACACACACACACACACATTCTCTCTCTCTCTCTCTCTCTCTCTCTCTCTCTCTCTCTCTCTCTCTCTCTCTCTCTCTCTCTCTCTCTCTCTCTCTCTCTCTCTCTCTCTCTCTCTCTCTCTCTCTCTCTCTCTCTCTGGATGAACATGGGAGCTAGAGGGGATTATCTCCTTTAAACTGTGCATACCAACACCCTTCCATGTTCCTTTCTCTCTCTCTCTCTCTCTCTCTCTCTCTCTCTCTCTCTCTCTCTCTCTCTCTCTCTCTCTCTCTCTCTCTCTCTCTCTCTCTCTCTCTCTCTCTCTCTCTCTCTCTCTCTCTCGCAGCTGTTCTATCCCTTGGCATTTTTTATTAAATTCTTCATCGTTCACCTTTGTTCCATGCATGTCGCCATTTTTTTCTTTTTTTTCTTTTTTCCTTTGCGTACTTCTAGGATATATCCACTGTTTTCACCATCTCTCTCTCTCTCTCTCTCTCTCTCTCTCTCTCTCTCTCTCTCTCTCTCTCTCTCTCTCTCTCTCTCTCTCTCTCTCTCTCTCTCTCTCTCTCTCTCTCTCTCTCTCTCTCTCTTTTTCTGTGTGTGTGTGTGTGTGTGTGTGTATGTGTGTGTGTGTGTGTGTGTGTTCTTTCCTGGAAACACTGTGAAAAGAAGCGATTAAGAAATAAAAGAAACGCAATATTTGCATTCTGTTCTTTTGGTTTATTCAAGGCAAGAGGTGAAAATTATAATATAAATGTTGAATGAAGGTTAAAGACAGCTAATTCAAATCACACTTAATGAATACAGTTAAAAAGTTAATGGGAATATTTTATGAATTAACTCTATGTCAAGGTGAACCCATGGATGAGAGGAGGTTTTAATTATCTCTAGTAATATTTAATTGGCCTTTTAATACTGGAATGATGTCAAACGTTGATTCTTTTCATGAGTCCTTAACTTTTTATTATCTCTTCAGTCACCCAGTCATTAAAAGTCCGAGGAACCTTAAACGCTTTGAACGACTTGAGTCACCCGTTTTAAAGTGTATAAAGTGGGACGTTACGAGCCGTTTTCTCTGTAGGTCTGTCTGTCTCTGTCTGCCTGTCTGTTTGTCTGTCTGTCCGTCCGCCTGAGTATTGTTCTCTCTCTGTCTCTCTTTAATATCATCGAGGAATATCACGTCCAACTTTAGGAGACAATAACGGCTCTCTTGTCCTTCCTCAACCTTCTCTTCCACCTCTCACTCCCACGTCTTCCCACGTCATATACTCCTCTTTCAGCCGCTCTTCCTCCTTCACTTTCTAGTCCTTAATATTCTCCTCCTCCTCGTCTTTCCTTATCCTACTTTCCTTCTCCTTGGCACTTTTCTACTTCCTATTGCTGTCTTATATGCGCTAGACTTTAATTTTATCTTTCAACGCCTCCGTCTCTTCCTTCTCCTCTTCCTGTTTCTGTGTCCTCCCTTCTTCCTTATCCTCCTAAACCTCTTCTTAGTGTCAGTAATCCTTCTCTCCAATATTTCTTCCTATCATTTTCCTTTCTCTGTAAATCCCTTCCCTTTCATCTTATCGTGCAACATATTCTCTTCTTCCTCTTCGTTCACGTCTACTACTTCTTACTTTCTGCTACTAATTCTTCTTTTTTTACTTCTATCTATTCTATTCCATCCTCTCCCTCACCCTAATCCCCCTTCCCCTTGTCTCCCTCCTGCATTCTGTCTCGCCAAACATCCCCCAAAAGGATCGATACTCCTTAACCCACTCCTGTCCTATTGATCACGAGTATGACCTTGGCGGAGACAGCCCAGGCCCACTGCCGCCGCGCCTAAATATTTCTGAGGGATAAGCGGCGGCGGGCAGGCGAGGGCGCAGGGAGGATTGAAAATACAGATAGGACGACAAGAAGAACCAGTTGGGCAAAGGAATAAATATAAGAATACATACACACAGACAGATCAAGAGATACATACAAAGAGTTACAGGCAGACACATACCAAAATATATTAGGAGAAGACACACGTCGACAGCGGAATAGATATAATCGTGGATACATACAGACACATGAACTACAGGGAGAAATAGAAACACAAAAATACTAAAAACAATGAAGATACATATACATTGGCAAAAACACTCAGGAAGATAAACGACGGATATGCTCATCGTATAACGCATGTTCTATCGACAGGTAAGTAATGATTAACGAATACCTAAGAAAAAAAAAGAAAACTAAGAGAAATCCGAAGCTATTTAGGTGAGGAGGGAAGGCAGACAGAGAGACGGAGAGACTGGTAGAAACAGTCTGGCAGAAATACACATAAACACATAAACACATAACAATTCGTAATGTATTTAATGACAAACTAATTACTGCGACGGAAGCACCGAATAAAAAAAAGTTGGACAACATACACACACACACACACACACACACACACACACACACACACACACACACACACACACACACACAGCCAGAGACGGGTGGACAGAACACTAAATAAGGCCAAACACGTACAATCGAAAAGACAAATTTAGGCAGATGACAACAACAAACAGGATATAAAGCATAACCAGACACAGACGGACGGACACTCCACTAAACAGATGCAGACACGGAATAAAACGCCCAAACAAGCTTAAATAGACAGAGAAGTAAACAGACACATACACACAAACATATTCGCGCTCAGTCTAACGAAATGTATGTCATGATACTTAAATCAGTCAATATGAAAAGTGAAAACCAACTGATAATCGGAAGTAGGCTGGTCAGGTGCCGGGGAGGAGGGGGAAGGGGGAGAAAATAGACAAAAAACAAATGAAAAATGTTATAAGTTGACAGACAATACACAAACATAATTATACATACACACACAACAAACCGCCTACACCTCCTTATACAAAATAGTCAGAAATTACAACAACGTGAAAATTCAAATGAAAACTTAACCGACCATCGAGCAATCAATCTAATGGCGGGAAAATTTGCGACCGTGAGTGATAAAGAGGAACAGACTGAGTGAAGCTTTTCTCGCTCCTTGTGAATATTGTTAATGTATCGGGCAAGGAGGACACATGAGCGGGCGGTTGTCGAGTGATCATCAGCAACAGGACGTGGTGATCCTGATGATTCACGTTCGAGTTCTGCCACGATCCGTTTTCTATAATCGCCGTGTGGTGGGAAATTTTTCATTCATGTATCCCGTCCGCCACTATAAATATAATTCGCCCGTGTCACTGACGAGATGGGGCCAAACACTGCAGCCTCTCCAGAAACTCCACCAGCACATAACAAATAATGAACGAATAATGATTCTCTCTCTCTCTCTCTCTCTCTCTCTCTCTCTCTCTCTCTCTCTCTCTCTCTCTCTCTCTCTCTCTCTCTCTCTCTCTCTCTCTCTCTCTCTCTCTCTCTCTCTCTCTCTCTCTCTCTCTCTCTCTCTCTCTCTCTCTATCTCTCTCTCTCTCTCTCTCTCTCTCTCTCTCTCTCTCTCTCTCTCTCTCTCTCTCTCTCTCTCTCTCTCTCTCTCTCTCTCTCTCTCAGACTCCAATGTCTTTTTCCGTGAACACCTGAGCGCCTGCATCGCACCTGGCGTACTTCACCTGTGCCTAGTGTGACGCAGCGGCGAAAGGGAAATGAAAGGAGGATAAAAAGTTATTAACTCAATGGTACAGCAACTGTGTCAGAGGTAGCAGATGATGGGCGACGAACCAAACCGGGGAAAAACTGTTATTAATATGGCATGCAACCAGGTGAGTGATTAATATCCTGTGCTACCTGGTGCTGGACGCGGCGCTGGAATGACACGCCGAGGGTAGCGAGCGGGGAAATAGAGGCTAGCGGAAGGTTATTAAGCGGCAAAGGTGAAGCGAACGCAATGCAGATGACAGGAAACAGATACGGAAAGGGAAAGTGTGTGTGTGTGTGTGTGTGTGTGTGTGTGTGTGTGTGTGTGTGTGTGTGTGTGTGTGTGTGTGTGTGTGTGTGTGTGTGTGTGTGCGTGCGCGCGCATAAATTTCTTTTACCCCACATTCTAATCATACTAAAGCGCGATGGAATACTGAAAGAAGCCTGAGAAGTGTATTGGGTGAGGAGATAACATGAAGGCGAGGCCACATGAAGCCAAATAGTCAAGTAATTGTTTTGTGTCGGTGAAGGAGAAGTGAAAGGTGAATGAAGATGAGGAGGATACGTAATATAGAACAAACGTTGAAGCCTTTTAAGTGAATGGGGTCGAAGGAAGCTTCCATAGGTGAGGAGATGATGGGGTGGGTGGGGGGTGAAGGGAAAGGTTACGAGAAAGGAATGGGGAAATAGAAGAAAGAAGAGAGTAATTGATGATGATGATTAATGGGAGGAAGAAGAAGGAAAAGGGAACAAGAGAGTAACACGAACAATAGGAGAAAAAAAGAGATAGATAGGTAGGAGGTATTTTGAAGAAAAAAGGGTGTGGGAGAGTTAATAGGGGATGGATAACATAAAAGACAAGAATGGGTTAACAGGCGAAAAGAGAAAGTAATGATGATGATGAAGGGAAGGAAAAAGATGAGGATTCGGAGGAGGGAAAACTGCACCATAAAAAAAGGAAAATAATAGAAAGAAAAAAAGGGAGTAGATAGGTAGGGAGGAGGGAAGTGGGAGAGAAAAGAGAGAAGAGTTAAAGAGGGAGAGGAGGCAGATTTGTCCTTGTCCACTAAAACTAAAAACAGTAACAAAGACAGCCGCCGCAAACACAAACCCCAACACCAAAACCCTTTTTTTTTTTGGCTTTGAACTTGTCGAGTTCTTTTTTTTCTCTCTTTGCGACATTTGATCTTTTATCGGCAGTGGCTGCGTCATGTTGGCTATGTATCCCGTTCCCTGTGTCGATGTATCTCTGTGTCTCTCTACCAGGGTATAACATGCGGCATATTTTTCTGTCTCTTGGGTCTGTGTCGCTCGCTGTCTCCCGATGTTTTTTTTTGTTTGTTTTTACAGTTCAAGAGAAAAAAAACCAATAATGAAAAAAAAAGCCCGCTACTCACTGCTCCTACAAAGAGTCAAGAGGAGTGGCCGAAAGATAGGTCAATTTCGGGAGGAGAGGTGTCCTGATACCCTCATCTTGAAAAAGTTCAAGTCGTAGGCAGGAGGAAATACAGATGAAGGAAGATTGTTCCTTTTTTCTTTTCCTTTTCTTTTTTCTTTTTTTTTCTTCTTTTTCTTCTTCTTCTTCTTCCTCCTCTACTTCTTCTTCTTCTTCTTCTTCTTCCTCCTCCTCCTTCTCCTCCTCCTCAACCAACACCTTCTCCACTTCCCCTTTCTCCGCCTCTTAAAACCTACTCTTCCTCTTCCTTCCCCCCTTTCTCCTCCCCCTTCTCCCCCTCCTCCACAAGCACAGACGCCCATCGTGAGTCTCGCAGGCGACACAAGTGAGGTCATTCGGAGGCCCAACGATCGTCAGGCTGAGTTCAAGGCCACTTTGCAGCCGCCTCTGTTCAATACCTGCGCGCCCCCAGCCCGCCTGCCGGCCTGAAATGTTGATACTGCGTGTTTTCAAGGACGCTTTACATATTAGAGCCAGAGCCGCACGTTGTCAGATCATGGCCACCAAGTACAGCGGTTGACAAGGCACAGGTAGGTAAGCTGGGAGAGTTTTTTTCGGTAGTGTTCATCGGTTAGCCAGCTTTGAAGTTTTAGAAGAGTTGTTTGTGCATGTTTTACTTAGACGCCACAGGAAATTGACAGTACGTGGTTGGAGGTTTGACGCGTGGAATAGCCTGCGAGATGTACAGGCAAGAGATGAATGGGGACGGTTTCTTAGATATTCGAAGCGTATCAAGCTTTAAAGTTTTTGAAGGGCAAAGTCAGGTTAAAAAGAAGTTATACACGCTTTTTCCAATGCATATCAGCCACTTTATGCACCTAATCGTGTAAAAAGATGAGTAAGACAAGAAAGTCAATCAGGAAAGACAGAAGCATCGAATATTGAAGATTATTCACCAGAGAGAGAGAGAGAGAGAGAGAGAGAGAGAGAGAGAGAGAGAGAGAGATTTTCAAGGATTACTCATTAAGTAACGAATAAATGAAGACGAAGTTCATGCATATATATATTCTAAACTGCAGAGGAGACGATTGACAGGAGAAAGAAAAGGATCTGGTATTCATCGGAAAATCTGTAAAATGACAAGAAAACTATTGATGTAACCATGGAAAAATTGTGAAGCGACTGGGAAGATTACAAAAAAAAAAATAACCACAACAAAAACAGAACAGAACATTGAGAGCTGTTGGAAAGTAACTAATTATGAACTTTACATTTCTGCCCGAAATCGTGCCAAATCTATTCTCCGACTAACCAAAAATTATTTCATTAATAGAAAATGTCAAAACCTTGCTTTCTCTAACTCTTCCCGTGACTTCTGGCATCTAGCCAAAAACATCTCCTCCAACTTCACTTCTTCATCTTTCCCTCCACTCCTCAGTCCTGACGACAACACTGCCGTCTTATCTATTTCTAAGGCTGAACTCTTCTCTCAAACTTTTTCTAAAAACTCCACTCTGGACGATTCTGGGCATATTCCTCCTACTCATCCCCCCTCTGACTCCTTTATGCCTGTTATAAAGATTCTTCAAAATGATGTTTTCTATGCCCTTTCTGGCCTCAATCCTCAGAAGGCTTATGGACCTGATGGAGTGCCTCCTATTGTCCTTAAAAACTGTGCCTCCGTGCTGTCACCCTGCCTGATCAAACTCTTTCGCCTCTGCCTGTCAACATCTACCTTTCCTTCTTGCTGGAAGTATGCCTTCATAGAGCCTGTACCTAAGAAGGGTGACCGCTCCAATCCCTCAAACTACCGTCCTATTGCTTTACTTTCTTGTCTATCTAAAGCTTTTGAATCAATCCTTAACCGGAAGATTCAAAAGCACCTTTCCACTTCTGACCTTCTATCTGATCGCCAGTATTGGTTCCGCAAGGGGCGTTCTACTGGTGATCTCCTAACCTTCTTAACTGACTCTTGGTCATCCTCTCTTACCCGTTTCGGTGAAACTTTTGCTATTGCGCTGGACATATCAAAAGCTTTTGATAGGGTCTGGCACAAATCTTTGCTTTCTAAACTACCCTCCTACGGTTTCTATCCTTCTCTCTGTACCTTTATCTCCAGTTTCCTTTCTGACCGTTCTATTTCTGCCGTGGTAGACGGTCACTGTTCTTCCCCTAAATCTATTAACAGTTGTGTCCCACAGGGTTCTGTCCTATCTCCCACTCTTTTTCTGTTGTTCATTGATGATCTTCTTTCCAAAACGAACTGTCCTATCCATTCCTACGCCGATGATTCCACTCTGCATTATTCAACTTCTTTTAATAGAAGACCCACCCTTCAGGAACTTAACGACTCAAGGCTGGAGGCTGCAGAACGCATAGCCTCAGACCTTACTATTATTTCCGATTGGGGCAAGAAGAACCTGGTGTCCTTCAACGCCTCAAAAACACAGTTTCTCCACCTATCCACTCGACACAATCTTCCAAACAACTATCCCCTATTCTTTGACAACACCCAGCTATCACCTTCCTCAACACTAAACATCCTCGGTCTATCCTTAACTAAAAATCTTAACTGGAAACTTCATAGCTCATCTCTTACTAAATCAGCTTCCTCGAGGCTGGGCGTTCTGTACCGTCTCCGCCAGTTCTTCTCCCCTGCACAGTTGCTGTCCATATACAGGGGCCTTGTCCGCCCTCGTATGGAGTATGCCTCTCATGTGTGGGGGGGCTCCACTCACACAGCTCTTCTGGACAGAGTGGAGGCTAAGGCTCTTCGTCTCATCAGCTCTCCTCCTCATACTGATAGTCTTCTACCTCTTAAATTCCGCCGCAATGTTGCCTCTCTTTCTATCTTCTATCGATATTTCCACGCTGACTGCTCTTCTGAACTTGCTAACTGCATGCCTCCCCCCCTCCCGCGGCCCCGCTGCACTCGACTTTCTACTCATGCTCATCCCTATACTGTCCAAACCCCTCATGCAAGAGTTAACCAGCATCTTCACTCTTTCATCCCTCACGCTGGTAAACTCTGGAACAATCTTCCTTCATCTGTATTTCCTCCTGCCTACGACTTGAACTCTTTCAAGAGGAGGGTATCAGGACACCTCTCCTCCCGAAATTAACCTCTGATTTTGGACACTCCTTTAACCTCTGTTCGGGAGCAGTGAGTAGCGGGCCTTTTTTTCTTTTTTTTTCTTTGCGCCCTTGAGCTGTCTCCTTAGCTGTAAAAAAAAAAAAAAAAAAAAAACTCCCATGGTGATGGTGGCCGGGTATCGGAGCTCCAAGAATCATCCGCGTGACCTTTGCTGGTAAGCCTGCGAGAGCTATTTTTCCCGTGTCATTTTATGCAAAAGGGTGTAAAAGAGGTGAAGAAGTACTGAACTAAAGCACCTGAGCGTTTCAAAAGGCACGAGCAGTAGTATCAACACCATGAAAGGGAAGTGCTGCCACCGGTGTAACCACGATGAACTGTGTGCCTGGCGACGGGAGAATGGTAGTTCAGTGCAAGATGCTCCTCCTACCCCCTACAGTTTATTTATTTCAGTGACTTAGATAAAAAAAAAAACCCGAATAGAAAAAAAAGTGTTTAAGGCAGCATATCTACCATTAATAATGTTAGGAGACAAAATTGGGGGCATGCGATATAGCTTCACGTTGCCTCGGTGCCCATCCTAGCATTGGGCCTTAATTAACCCGTCCGCTGCGATTGGCACGGATTTGGCCTTCCCTGGTAGCCTAGTACCATACACTCCCAGTTCTTTCTCTGCCTCTGTGGTGGACAGTGGAGTGTTTCCCATGTGGTATTGGTGTGCTGGATTTCTCCTCCCAAGGTGCAGGACTTTACATTTTTCTATATTGAATTGTAACAGCCACTTTTTGCTCCATTCCAGTAGCTTGATGAGGTCTTTTGGTAGGAAATCCGCAGTGAAGGGGTTAACCCTGTAGTGGTTTAGAACCCGTTATCCCGGACCACATGGCCAGTGTGACATCCGCGTTACCGCAATATACCTTCCCCATGTTTCCCGAGGTACCCATTTATCGACGAGTCAAAAAGGGAGGATGAACAGCTGGGTGAGCTGCACGCCGACTGCCAAGGGCGGGATTCGAACTCAGGCTCGCGGATCGGAGCTAGGTTTGCTGACCATCTCGCCGAATGAAAGTGAAAATACAATAAAAATAAAAAAACGTAAAGTTCATTCGACAAGTAATGGAAATAATACCGCATATCAGAACGAACTGTCTTGAGATACTTTGCTAAAACTACAATGTAGACAATATCAACCACAAAATGATTCAGGATATCGCCATCGTCCTCCTCCTCCTCATCATGGTCCGCATATAAAAACAACTTACTATGAAGCACGCAGGACCTCGGAACGAAGGTACGAATCCATTTATCTGATACGATGAGACTCGGCGGACGAATAAATGCGTTCCGTGCTCCCGAACGTCCCTTCATCTGTCAAGTTATTTTACCGCTTCCCCGAAAGGTGCGCCGCTGAGCACCTGTACTACTGTACACGAGAAGAGGCAACATTGCTTCTCCTAGATTAAAGTCAAGGGGACGCCCTGCACACTTATACATTACTTTGCATAACCTTATCGTACATACAGTAGCTTTATCGCCTGTTATTTATAGCTTTGCGATAAAGGAAGTATGACAGAACTACATCTGCACAGCGCGCACACACAGGTAGATACATACATAATCAGGTGACCAGGAACAAATGCAGACACACACACACACACACACACACACACACACACACACACACACACACACACACTCAAACATGCACAATACACGCACAGTACACGCACAGACGCGTACGGAGGCACACAGTTCACTTGTCAAGGAGATTAATTTCATTATTAAATAATTCACCAGACACAGAGGTGGAGCATTTCAGGACAAAGCGTCGCGCCGCGGTGCAGGCGGAGCGGTGTAACTTAATTAACATTAAACGAAAAATAGCGAGACTGTTGACTCCTCGCGAGTGTATCAAAGAACTGCCGGGACGTGAGGACAGAGCGAGTGAGTGAGTGATTGTGTTGCCAGTCTGTCTGACAGTGAGTGTCTGTCTGATGTCTGTGTCTGCCTGCCTGGCAGTGTGTCTGTCACTCTGACTAAAAGAATATCGATGAAACTAATTTCTCTTAGGTTAGCGCTCATATTTTTAGTTACATCATATTGTCTACGTGCAAGAATGAACACATGACTAAAAAAACGAAATATGTCAGATCGAGGTTCTTTCAGTCGAATACTAGAGACGAAATATTGGAACAACAGAAATATGCCCAGTTTATTTCAGTGATTCGCAATTAATAATAAACACAAAACTGATAGAATGAGAATATTAAAAATTAGAAAGCCTGTCGTCCCGACTAGCCCGAGACACAAAGGTTTGCGAAGCGGCTCCATCACTTGTGTATGTGCGGGAGACTTTTGATCTCGCGCAAGCTCCGCCTCTTAGTTGCGAGGACCTAGTGACAACAAAAACAACTTATACTACTACAACTGCTCCTCCTCCTACTACTACTACTAGAAAGAAGAAAAAAAACAGAAAAGAAGAAACTTAATCAACATTGGCCCCATGATTTAATCCTTCCGAGTGTGTGTGTGTGTGTGTGTGTGTGTGTGTGTGTGTGTGTGTGTGTGTGTGTGTGTGTGTGTGTGTGTGTGTGTGTGTGTGTGTGTTTCAACCTTTCCTTTATGCCACGCTTCCCGCGCACACACAGCATACGAGAATTCTTTAAAATGTCAGAGCTTTCGTTCATAGAGAAAACACAAAGGTATTGCAGTTTACTTTTACTCCCTGAAGTACACTATTGACTTTACCTGTGCGTTCGGTTTGTAAGTCTCTCTGAATATTTTTTATATGGTACTCTGTGTGTCCCAGCATGTGTGTGTCCCCATTTCTGTGCCTGATATTTTGTCTGTCTATCTCTGCTTGTGTTTCTTCCCGTCAGTCTGTGTCTATCTGTCTGTCAACCCTTCTGTTTGTCACCGTCTGTCTTCTTGTGTCCTTTGGTGCCAGTGTGTGTGTGTGTGTGTGTGTGTTTCTACCTATAACGTTCGTCACTTCGTCTGCGTTTATCTGTCTGTCTGTTCGTCTCTGTGTATCTTTAATTGCCTGTCTTTATGTCTGTGTGTCTTTCTCAGTAAAGTGTACATGGCCGTATTAAATAAAACAGCACGTCAGTCTCTCGGTGCCTGGATCAGCAAGTCACTGCCTCCGCTCGATCGTACGTTATTTGCATGTTTGTCTGTCATGGTGACCTTTTGTACGTTTGTGTCTGTCTGTACCAGGATTTGCGGATATTTTGTTTGTGTATGTTTTGATTTAGCTTCGTATTTCTCTATATGCATTCTCTATAATCCCTTTTTTTTTCAACTACTGCTTCGGTCAGTTTGTATGTCTGTATCTGCCTGCAACGGTCTGTCTGGTTGTTTGTCTAGTTGTTCTTCCGTGTAATTCTCTTTGAGCTGTTTTCTTTGTTAACTTTTATATTCATGATCTTCGGATGCTTATTTGTATGCATCTCTCTCTCTCTCTCTCTCTCTCTCTCTCTCTCTCTCTCTCTCTCTCTCTCTCTCTCTCTCTCTCTCTCTCTCTCTCTCTCTCTCTCTGTGTGTGTGTGTGTGTGTGTGTGTGTGTGTGTGTTATAATCACATCACCAGCGGTTTCTTTCACCCGAAGTAAAAATATAATAATAATAAGGACGCAAATAAACCAAGGACAAAAAAATGCGCAAAAATAAAAGGTAAAACAGGTTACAAAAGGAGGCAAATAAGCAAGACATAACTCAGGCATGAAAGAAAAACAAAAAAATCCCTGGCAGACTAAATATTCCACGTTGTCTTTGTTATGTTTCTTTTCCAAATTTTCTCCCTTTGCTTTGATGTTCTTTTGTTTTACCTTGGTTTATTCGTATCCTTTTATCTGATCTAATTTTAGCTTTTCTCCTTTCCCACTGTTTTCTTCTTGGTCTTTATGCATCTTTCTTTTCCATGTTTTCACGGATATTCACATTTTTTATGGTTAACATTTTACCTTTCCTTTCCCTTTGTGTTCCTTTTTTTTTCTCACCATATCTTTACTTTTTTTTCAGTGCCGTGTGTGTGAGGTTCTTTACGTTTAGTGTTTTCCTATTGGTTTAACTGCGGCCTTCTTTCCAGTGACTTGTACTCGTTATATCTTCCTTCCCGCCAGTGGTTTCCTTTCACATTCACGTTCCTTCGCGTGTTTATGTACCGAAGTCAAGGTTGTATTGCAGCGAAAAGATTATTATGCAGAGACCACGCATTTTCTCCTTGCTCGTTTTCTTTGCCATGTTTTATATGTTTTTTTCTCGTTATTTTTCCCATCTTCTTTTATTCGTGTTCCTCCTCGTGGTAGAGAGGCCGAGGTTGTCAGGTTACATATGGCAGCGTAAAAATGAATATATAATACCCGCGCATTATCATATTGCCTTATTTTCATCTTTTCTTCCATGTTTCGTACGTTCTTTTATTCTCCTTTTTTCCCTCCTGGTTCCATTTGTGTTCCTCTCCGTGTTTGAGGTGAGAGGCTAAGATCGTATGGTAGCGTAAACAGATAGCAATTACGTGTTTTCTTATCGGTATATTCTAGTTTTATTCTTCCAGTTTCTTGCCACTGGTTATATTCACGTTCCTCTCTGTGTTTGGCTTTCGAGGTTATCGTGGTATGGAAACAGAGACCGCGTGCTTGTTGAGCCGAAACGTTTCTCAGTCCTCTACGCTCCCTGACCCCGTATTGTTATTTCCTATTATATATATAGAGTTGAAAAAAAGCACCCAACCACATACATGTATTATCCATTATCCGTGACTTTCATTTCATGGCATAACTGGACGGTGAATAACACAGGGCACACTTTGCAAAGATAAACGCTCAAGCCTTCTACAGGAATGGCGATTTAACCTTTAATCGTGAGCGAGCATAACACACGAATATTGTGGAGAATAGAGAAGCAAAAAGTTGATCCGGATGTGAAAAGTCGAAGGTACGAATCCCGGTTGTGGAGAGACCAAACTGAAGTGAATTTCTAATCTTTTTACAGGAACGATTTATTTTTATTTTTTCAGACAGACTAGCGAGAAACACGAACATTATGGAGAATTAAGTAATATGAAGATTGAATAGCACACAGAATGTTAAGATGTTAAGAGTATGAACGTTTATTTTAGAGGCAGCTTACTGAGGTACGTTGCGAGGATTTACAGTAACGGAAAGTTGTTTTAGGTGTTGAACCAAATAAATGTCTGCAATAGTACAGGATATATAAAGTGCAGAGACAGAAATATCGTCATGAAGACAATTCAAAACCGCGCATGTATCCCCGGTGTCCATATTATATCAGAAAATATTGCTTTCATTTTGCTCCTCAAGATATACGGGTGGAAAGACACTCGGGAATATGATAAGATATAGGAAGTCAAGTTCCGTAGACTTCCAGCTAAGAGATATCTAACGTAGTCACTGATGCAAAAAAACGTTAGCTCGTAGAACATCATCAACATCGATATTCGGAGTCAAAAAAATATTAAGTTTTATTGACGCCTGAAACTATTTTGGCAATGTATTGATCTACAAACTTACGAGGAAAACTCCCCCCCAGCTATTATATGTGTGATATATGAATCTCCTCCCTTTCACTGAGGCATTAGTGTGGGAACGAGAAAGACAATACGATTATTACGAACAACAGTAATGAAAACTAGAATCGGTTACACAAGATAACTCCTTTGACCACTCACGCTTTGCTCGGTAGTCTGCAACTATTAATGGACATGTACTTTATTTTGTAACTTTGGCGGAATAGTAACTTAGTAATCTCAAACTTTGCTCTCACGGCTATAGAGAACAAAGGGTAATTTTCTCTCTCCACTCAGCTCAATAAGAAAGTAGTTCAGCTCCCATATATTGCCTCGCTCCCTCTTACGTAGACTTCCAGAGCGAGGAAAGAGGAAAGACATAACAAATTACCGTCTTGAGCTGAAAACGAATGGGACTGACCGGGCACGTATCCAGAAGTTCGGTGCTACACACACACACACACACACACACGAACACACCATCTCTCTTATGCAAGGAACGTCCGTCCTCTTAATGTTACCAAGGAAATTTAACTTCATGAACTTCTTCCATCCGCTTCCAACTTCCGCTTTAGATCCGCCCTCCACTGCCCCCCCCCCGGCTCCCCTCCCCTCCTCTACCGGTGCACAAATTATATCATCCGCGTTACAAAGTTTATGTCCGCGCTGCACAGACTTATTTCCAGCATCAATGGCTTCCCGCGGAGATCCATTACCAGCCCCCCTCGTCATATACGCGGGCAAACTAGTGGATGTTACTAGAGTTGGCAGTGACAGCTCCTCCCTGCATCGCCTCCTGCTCGTCCAGACACACTAGATCTCTCGTGTATTTGTATGTGTGTCTATTTGTATGCATTCAGAATTGCATATGTTTGTATGTTGAAGTTGGAATGGTAAGATGTGGTAATTATACATAAACGTCTTTATATTTACTTTTCTCTCTCTCTCTCTCTCTCTCTCTCTCTCTCTCTCTCTCTCTCTCTCTCTCTCTCTCTCTCTCTCTCTCTCTCTCTCTCTCTCTCTCTCAGGTGACGCCCAACACAATCACAATGACCACTTCTCACACCTCACAGGTATCGACAACAAGGTCAGTCGTTGCCAATTAGTGCTTGACGCTCCACCCTTCTCCTCGCCGCTGCCCTCACACGCGTCCACCCCTTTAATGATGATGCCGATGATGCTAATAACAATAATGATATAAATGATAGTAAAGGATTCCAGCTTATTCAAAAGAGTAATAAATATAAGTGAATAAAATAAAACCGAAGCAAACAAAAGACTCATACCATATTTAAACAATCACTAAAATATTTTAATTAAGAAAGAGATTCCCATGCGATGTTAATTTTAGTTTATCTTTCTTTCTATTCTAAAGACAGAAACATAACTAGTGAGAAAATTTGCATGAAACATCACAACGGTATAATAAATCAAACATGTTAATGGACAATGCATTACACACACACACACACACACACACACACATACACACACACTACTACCGCAACAAAATCACTTCTAGGAACTCAATCTACTGTCCACTTATAACCACATCCAATTAACCCTTGAACTATAGTAACCACAAAACATGGACCGCCACTATCATGAAAAAACTACCACCTCCATCAAAATCACCATCACCATCACGACCACTACAAACACCATCACCGCCACCAAAACCATCGTAACCAGAACCACCACAACAATATCACTAGAACTATTAATTACGCCAAGATCGTTACACTCGGCACCAAAACAGGATCTATTAACTTTCTAAAACTCCTTCACCACAACATCCCTCTTCCTGCTCCTTCTCCTTCTCCTCCTCCTCTTACTGTGTACCCCCTTCCCCGACCCCCGAGGCATCAAGAAGGCCTGACCACCACCACTGCCGCCGCCTCCGCCACGTCCTAAGACCAACAAGGGCCGTGATATATGGCGCGCAGTGTTGCTGTATTAAATGTGGTGATGGATGGTGGCCGCTGTGTCCCTCGTGTGGGTGGGTGTGGGTGTGTGGGTGTGTGGGTGTGATGGTGGGTGGTTGTGTAAGCCTAGAGAAAGAAGAGAAAACGATAGAAACTGAATAAAGAAAAAAAAAATGAAGTGATGTTGTTGACAAGAACTGACGAGAGAGAGAGAGAGAGAGAGAGAGAGAGAGAGAGAGAGAGAGAGAGAGAGAGAGAGAGAGAGAGAGAGAGAGAGAGAGAGAGAGAGAGAGAGAGAGAGAGAGAGAGAGAGAGAGAGAGAGAGAGAGAGAGAGAGAGAGAGAGAGAGAGAGAGAGAGAGAGAGAGAGAGAGAGAGAGAGAGAGAGAGAGAGAGAGAGGAGAGAGAGAGAGAGAGAGAGAGAGAGAGAGAGAGAGAGAGAGAGAGAGAGAGAGAGAGAAGAGAGAGAGAGCATTCATTTGCATATATACATACACACAAGCTGCAAGACAATCCACATCCCATAAGAGGTAGTCTGGCCCTAATCCTGCGGCTCCTACCTCTTCTCCCCACACGTTCATCTTAATCAGCACCTTCATCACAGACAGGTACGCATAGACAAGTGACAAGTACGTGTGTTTTAGCCTGAAGTACTTTACATCCACATCTGTACTATATTATGCCAGGTGAGGGAGAGAGGAATTTTTCATCGCGCCTGTACAGCTGATGACATGTTTTACCTCTTTACCTGTACTAATCTATGCCAGGTAAGGGACAGGTATTAGGGGTACTGCGGAGAGGCATGTTTCACCGCGCGTCTACACCTGATGACATGTTTTGCTTTCACACCTGTGCTAATTAACTCGTTCTGTTGCCTACCTGCGTGTACCTGTCCCATTACACGTGTTTATCTGTGTGTGTGACGTTGTATTAGCTTAAACCATTGCCCGACTTAAACGAGCGAGGTATATATTCCTACCTGCTTGTTTGCTTCCTGTGGCTCCACGATTGGGGTTGTTGCTTAAGTATTTACCTGATCGAAGGACAATCTGCGCACTACGTCACGGAATTAACAAGAGTAACAATGTCGGGAAGCGGGGACACGCAAGAAAAGGTTTGGTGAAGAAAATTAGGATGTAAAATATGGAAAACAATGAGACGGGAATGGATGAATAAATTACGTAAAATAAATGAAGGGAAAAGACGACAAAAAGTAAAATAAAAAAATAAGGTTTCGTGACGATAATTAGAATGTAGCAGATAGGAAAAGACAAGGGAAAGGTTGAGTAAATTACGAAGAGTACATAAAGAGAAAGACGACAAAAAAATAGGGATAAAGAAAAGTTTCGTGACGAAGATTAAGTGTAATAAATGGAATAAAGATAGGACAAGGTGGAGCGAATTACAAGGAAAGAAAGAGGATGAAAAGAGCATAAAAGTAGCAGAAAGGAAAGGTTGTAAGAAAAGTTGTGTTAAAATGGAAAAAAAGTAGAAAGGGGGAGTGAACTACAAGGAACGGATGAGAAGGAAAAGAGAAGACAAAAAGTAGCAAAATGACGAGGAAGAGAATGAAGAGGCAAAATAAAAGACGAGAAAAAAAAGAGAACACGGCATGGCACCAAGGAGGAACAGGAGGAGGCACGAAGGAGGAGCAGAGGCAAGAGTACACAGCAATTACTTTCTGGCTGGCTACTAATACCACACCGGATTGTTGGGCGGATTAAACCAGCACAGTCTTTCCCAACCTGATGGCCGCCCACGAGCCTCATATCTGGCCTCGTCCTCACACGCAGGTCAAGGTGGCTACTGGAACGTCAATCTACCGCCCTTATAATCACAAGACACTGGACGGACATTAGCCGACAGACACCCACGTGAAAAGCTTAATCGTTCTCCTCCTTTACTTACTTACACAATGAGGCAAAGAAGATGACATATTAGTACAGAAAAAAGTTTATTATTACACATCTTGGTGGGTTGTCTTATCGGTAATTACAGTCCCGACCAGGAAGAGTGAAAATAATGAACCCCAGCGAGTGCGTGGGAGTGTTTATGTTTCCAGGAAGGGATGAGTGTTGTGTCTGGTGACTGGCTGGTACCGGTTTGGAACATGAAAATAACGAGCTGGGTATTACAACAACTAACGGTCCTGTAAACATCCCATCCATCCTTACTTAACTAAAGACACAACAAAAGAATCTGACAGGAACTCTTGGAAAATATGATGATTACTAAGCCGTGGTAGATTCCCTTTTCAGAACAACACCGGCGTTGAAGGAAAGTGAGAAAAATGACCGCCCACGCCTTTGGTGATGAAATTGTAGTTTCCAGAAGCCGCAAAGGTCGTGTACCCGGGGCGAGATTCAGGTGGCTGGCGACTGGATTGTACCGGAGCTTAACACGGAAATAGTCCTTGATACTTTCTGGAACCGCGGGGTGACCGGCTGGATCCTATTATAACGAGTGTGTGTGTTCTTGTTCTGGTGTTAACTTCTTGAACATCGTATTCTGTTCGTTATTCTTCCGTGTTTCACCCTCTTCTTCTATGCATATCACTGTAGTCCAATATATATCTCTTTTTTGTTGTTTTCTTCCATTTCTTCGCCCTCTTACATCACTATTTTCCCCCCTCTCACATTGCTTTCCTCTCATAACAATTTTTCATACTCTTCCACTTCTACTTTTCACATCCCAATTTTCCTTTCTCTTACATTCTCTCTCCCTACATCCTTTTTTTATTTTCTTCCATTTCTTCTCCCTCTTACATCCCATTTTCCCTCCTCTCACACTGCTTTCCTATCATCACAATTTTCCATAATCTTGCACTTCTACTTTTCACATCCCAATTTTCCTTTCTCTTACATTCTCTCTGTTTATATCCCCTGTTTTCTTTCTCTTAAATTTTTTCTTACATTTCAATTTTTCCTATCGCTTATATCTGCTATTCTTTCGTTTCCTTTCCTTTGCTTCACTTTATCTCTTTTTCCTTCCAACTCTAATACGCTTCTTTTCCTTCTTTTGTTTATTTTAAGACCACTCCATTTTTTTCAACTTTTGCCAATTTCCTAACTTTCTTGCAAACGATCTCTTTATATTATTTTCCGTCACTTTATATATTCTCTCGGTTTTTCCTCAGTTTACTTTAAAGTACCTCTTTTTTTCTTCTCCTTGTCACACTTCTGCTCAAACGGTATTTTTCCAGCTTTCCTGCAAACGCTCTTTCTATTTTTCCTTTTTTTCACATTATCTTGTCTCCCTTATTTCCTCTGTTTACTTTAAAGCTGCTATTTTTCCTTTCCTTGTCACACTTCTGCTCAAACGGTATTTTTCCAGCTTTCCTGCAAACGCTCTCTCTATTTTTTTCCTTTTTTTCACATTATCTTGTCTCCCTTATTTCCTCTGTTTACTTCAAAGCGCCTCTTATTTTCTTTTTTTTTCCCACGCCTCCTCAAACGCCATTTCCCCGGCTTTCTTGCTAACGTTCTCCTTAACTTCTGCTTCGCCATGTTGATTCTCCATAATTATTTTCTTCTCCTTTTTGCTCGCCTTGCCAGCTTCCCCCCGACGGTAAAATCTCTCTCTCGGGGGAGTAAAAAACGTTCTTTACTGCCTCGTTCCTCTC
>NC_066543.1:2781012-2808512 GCF_024679095.1 Eriocheir sinensis
CAACGTAAACGTCTTTTCCTAACTTTTCTGTATACATTCTTCTTTTCTATCCACCATAAATAAGAAAAAGAGAAATGAGCGTCTCCTCCCTCCGATACCTTAGTCCCCCCCTTCGATAGCTCAGAGGAAGAGAAACACAATCCGGCTAACCTGTTGAGCGCCCCTTGGTAGACCCGCCGTCCAATTACACTTTCACGGACTGTGCTCGGCCCTGGCGGCACAGCATCTTTGTGTGTGTGTGTGTGTGTGTGTGTGTGTGTGTGTGTGTGTATTTGAATAACAGTGTGAAATACAATTAACAATGTATTTGCGGCAATCTGCGTCCGTAGAGTTATTTAACGAGCGGCGATCAATATGCATAACATGATACTTGGATCGTAATGTTTGTGCAAGAAAATAAATAAATACTAAAAAAAGTTGTTTGATCTAACGATAATGTAAAAAGATGCCTTCACTGGTTGCACAAAAAAAATAAAACAGAAAACCCAACAAATGAACAAACAAACCCTCTTCTACATCCCACCTCAAACACACACACACACACACACACACACACACACACAGGCACCTCCCCACACAGAGACAGGCACCCCGCACCACCACACACACGGAGGCATCTCCCCCCCCCCCCTACACACAGGTGCACAGGAACCACCGAAATGATGCGTCACGCCGCCAAATATTTGCATACTGAGCGCCAACTAACGGCAATGGAATGCAGCTAATAGTTTCCAATCCTGCTCGCCCATCCGGTAATCCTCTGCAGCCCCGCCCGTATCGCCGATTAACCCAAGAGTGATACACAATGGCGAGGGAAATATTGCACCTCGATTTTGGTGGGACCAGCTGGGATAGGACGGATGGGAGAAGGAGTTGGAGGAAAGAGCCGGATAAATATGTAGTGAAGTGGAAAGGAGGTACGGTGGATGCGAGGAAGTGGAGAAGGAAAAAGGGAAAAGGAATAAGAGGAGGAGGAGGAAGAAAGATAGAGAGATGTGCGGGTGTAAAGGCAGTCAGCTTAGATGGATGAGTGAGTGGGAGGACAGATGGAAAGCGAGTGTAGTGGGGGTAGGTGGAGGGGCGAGCGTGTGTGGCTGCGAGGGGGACTGGTGACTGAGTGGCGGTGTAGTGGTGTAAGCAGACGAGTAGAAAAGGTGGAAAGAGAATGCGCGAGTGGAAATAAAAGAATAAACGGAAGAAGAGCGTCAATAAAGCGGAAAAAGATACGGGTGGTAATGGGAGGGGCGGACAGCGAACACATGACTGAAGGGAATGAAACAGATACAGAATTGGGGGAATGGCGAGAGAAATGAGAATAATGAAAAAAAAAATGAGAGAGGGAAGTGACAGACGAGTAGAAAAGGTGGAAAGAGAATGCGCGGCTGGAAATAAATGAATGAACGGAAGAAGAGCGTCAATAAAGCGGAAAAAGATACGGGTGGCGTAGGAAAACAAAATGGCAGAGCAGAGGCGGAAGAATTAGCAGAAATATATAATACATTTGATTAAAAGCATACACACACAGACACACACACACACACACACACACACACACACACACACACACACACACACACACACACACACACACACACACACACACACACACACACACACACACACACACGAACTCCAATTATAGTTAGTATCGGTGAACTTAAGTCATGACGCAAATAAACAAAAGAAAAACAGCTGACTGCAAACACAAATCATTGCAGTGTTTGCCTGAGGGATTAGTTTCATTATCGGACACAATCACTATTCTTTTCTAGCCGTTTCCTTTTATGCATGGATCCATTGCGTTTAGAGTAGGCCACCTTGAGGACACCATTGCTCTGCCCCAGCCGAGTGATAACGCGCGCATATTTTTTTATAGTGGTGCCTGCATTGTCCTAGTATTAATGGTAAAAGGTTTAGTCATACTCCACACCTTTTTAATCCTCCTAATATATTGTACGCTAACTTATGTATTACTACTACTACTACTAATCCTACTACTACTACTACTACTACTACTACTACTACTACTACTACTACTACTACTACTATTACTACTACTACTACTTCGGCTTTTTCTAGACGTGCATGTGCGTGTTTCTGTGCTTTGTGTGTGTGTGTGTGTGTGTGTGTGTGTGTGTGTGTGTGTGTGTGTGTGTGTGTGTGTGTGTGTGTGTGTGTGTGTGTGTGTGTGTGTGTGTGTGTGTGTGTGTGTGTGTGTGTGTGTGTGTCAAGAGACAAAAGAAACGAATGAGGCTTGGGGGAAGGAAGGACAAAGAACGTAAAAACACACACACAAAAACTAGATAATACTTCAACACCAGTGAAAGAGGACGAGAAAAGAAAGAGCCCTGCAAAAAAAAGTCACAGACAACAAAAAGTCATCAGACCATCAAAGCTGCAGGAAGAAAAAGACGAAAGAGAAGACAGAGAAAGGAAGAACTAAAATAAAACTAATATATAACACCGCACTAATATCAACACCGCGTCTTCGTTTCCTATCTATAATCCACCTATGCCACCCCTAATTCCATCCTATTTTGAATCCACTGCATAACCCACCACGAAGCGTAACCAAACTCCACAAAAAAACAACCTTACCTAAGCATCTCCACTCAATATACACTTAACCAAACCTAAACCAACACAGTCTAAGGAAACATGACTCATTAACTAAGGAAACTAAACTTACTAAATTCTAACCTAACTCAACCAAATCAAATATTATAATCAAACCTTTACTTAGTAGAGCCCTTTATACTGCGCGTGTATTCCATTCTCCTCCGGTAAATCATCTAATTTAACTTCTTCACCTGGTTCTCCGTTGGCCCTAACTTGTATAATTCCTGGACTACCTCTCTTTCACATTACCTATCCATCAGTCATTAGTTATGCGCGTGAAATGACCAGCCCAAGTCCATTTATGGTTCTTAAATGTCTTTAGAATATCTTTAACATTTGTCTGTTTTCTAATACATGGAGCTCGCTGCCTCAACAAACCTAACATACAATATCTAACACTAACTCCACATGAATCTAACTCCGTGTTGAGGGTTCATGGGTACGTGAATAAAAAAGTAAAAGGAAAAGAACCGAAGGAAAAGAAATAAGGGAAACCTGATCTATAACGGTCTATATTATTACTTCAGTCGGCCATTCCGGATATCAGGGTCGAGGCCGTTTCTCTCTTTCTCTCGTTTTCGTTAATCGTTCGTGTGCCGACGACCGCCATCATTTTCCAGGCCTTTGTAATCTCGAGGCCATTACCTTCCTTCATGAATTTACTCTCTCTCTCTCTCTCTCTCTCTCTCTCTCTCTCTCTCTCTCTCTCTCTCTCTCTCTCTCTCTCTCTCTCTCTCTCTCTCTCTCTCTAAAAATCACGTATATCTTCTATTGTTTCATTTTATTTCTTCTTTCTTCTTTGGTTTGTGATTTCTCTCTCTCTCTCTCTCTCTCTCTCTCTCTCTCTCTCTCTCTCTCTCAAAATCACGTATATCTTCTATTCAAAAGAATCTATTGTTTCATTTGATTTCTTCTTTCTTCTTTGGCTTGTGATTTCTCTCTCTCTCTCTCTCTCTCTCTCTCTCTCTCTCTCTCTCTCTCTCTCTCTCTCTCTCTCTCTCTCTCTCGATGCATAAAAATCGCGTATCTTTTGTCATATTTCATGATTTTACAGCAGATATTTTTTATTCCTTTTCTTTTTTCTTGTCTCTCCATTTCATCAACTCCTTTCATTTTACTCCCCTTTTTATTTTTTTCTTCCCCCTTCGTTCTTGCAAAGCAATTTTCCATATTGCCTCACACTGCTCCATATATCAACATCTTGCTCCGACGCTCTCTCTTTATATTCCTCGTCGCCTTCTCTTATTTCTAGTCCCACGCTCTCGGAAAGAATTTCATTGTCATTATTTATCATCTTTCCTCGTCCTCTTCCTAGTACCCCTCCCCTTTCTCTTCCTCCTCCCTCTCCGTATTCCCTTTCTCTTCAACTTCTTCCTCCTTCTGTTCCTGCTTCACCTCTTCCTCTTCCTTTTCTTCCCCCTCTTCCTCTTCTCCCTCATCCTCCTCTGCTAGTAGTTTCGAAAAGTCCTTCTTACATGAACACAATAAGATTAAGTTTTCAAGTCTTGAGTTATGGATTGCCAAAGTTTCTTCGTCATTGTTTGAGAATGACTAATTGCACGGGTCTTGCTCTTCCCTCCTCTCCTCTCCTCTCCTCTCGTGTCTCCAATTTTCTTTATTTTTAGCTTGTTTTGCTTGTTTATACTTGTTTATATAATACCACTTCGGAATTCCATCAAAACAATTACTTTTTTGTCTTATTTGTGCTCTCTCTCTCTCTCTCTCTCTCTCTCTCTCTCTCTCTCTCTCTCTCTCTCTCTCTCTCTCTCTCTCTCTCTCTCTCTCTCTCTCTCTCTCTCTCTCTCTCTCTCTCTCTCTCTCTTGTAATTAGGAATATGACTTTTTACAGATATGAAGCAATTTTTTCCCAGACCACCCCGTTGTCTTTGTAGTAAACCCGCGCGAACACACACACACACACACACACACACACACACACACACACACACACACACACACACAATCACATCAAACGCAGAGAGTAGTACATAGACTTCCGATTCTAAAAAAAAGTAAAATACAAATGCCTTTCTATCTTTTCACGACGCATGCCGGAAAAAAAGCGAAATTATTGTGCGTGCCAGTGTATCTTAGAACGAATGTGGCCTTGACCTTTTGTTCAGCGACGGGAACATGCAGGTGAAAGAGATGTCCAGATGAAAGACAGTATGGTAACAAAAAAGAACGGTGTAGAGCGGCGCTGATGAATAAAGATAATGTTGACTATATAGTTCTCATCTTACCGCTGATTTAGAACGTGCGATAATCTCTCTCTCTCTCTCTCTCTCTCTCTCTCTCTCTCTCTCTCTCTCTCTCTCTCTCTCTCTCTCTCTCTCTCTCTCTCTCTCTCTCTCTCTCTCTCAAAAGGTAATACAGGCGATAATTTTCAGGAAGTTCGACGTTTTATTTAATTTTTGAAGTTGAGAGAGAGAGAGAGAGAGAGAGAGAGAGAGAGAGAGAGAGAGAGAGAGAGAGAGAGAGAGAGAGAGAGAGAGAGAGAGAGATAGAGAGAGAGAGAGAGAGAGAGAGAGAGAGAGAGAGAGAGAGAGAGAGAGAGAGAGAGAGAGAGAGAGAGAGAGAGAGAGAGAGAGAGAGAGAGAGAGAGAGAGAGAGAGAGAGAGAGAGAGAGAGAGAGAGAGAGAGGCTGATTGCATTGAATAAATTGGGCAATCAAAGGCTTCGTCAATCTGATTTCCTTCATGGTGTTAAGGTCAATGTGCTTTTAAAGGGCAATTCCCGTCCCCCCCCTTTACTCTCTCTCTCTCTCTCTCTCTCTCTCTCTCTCTCTCTCTCTCTCTCTCTCTCTCTCTCTCTCTCTCTCTCTCTCTCTCTCTCTCTCTCTCTCTCAGCTTCGCTTTCTCATTTCAGAAACTAGCATGAAACTATTTTATAACTTCTACACACACACACACACACACACACACACACACACACACACACACACACACACACACACACACACACACACACACACACATGCACACACCCTTCCTACACACAGAGAGACCCAAAATTAAGCAACATTTACCTTCTGACCCTCACAACATACCAAAAATATTATTGGTTCAGGCACACGCGCACATATACGAAACACATTAACCTAAAAGAAACTTATACACAAATGAGCTTTATGGTTTGGGACTGAGGTAGAGTTTGCAGCGAGGCAATTATCGTTAAGTGGCTTATAGTTTAGTATTAATGTAATGGTAAAGTCCGGCGAGTCCCTCCCTCGCTTTTTGCCGCGCGAGCCCCAGGTTAATTGAGCTACGCTGTGATGAGGTAAGTATTATGTTTAAGAGACTTACTGGTCTTATTTATATATATATGATATAAGGAGGAGTGCTGTTGTTATTATTATTATTATTATTATTATTATTATTATTATTATTATTATTATTATTATTATTATTATTAGTTTATATAGTTGATATTATCATAAATATTTTTTTCATTATTCTTATTTTTAGTAAGCGTAATTGTAGTAGTAGAAGTAGCAGCAATATAGTAGTCAAAAGTAAAGATAACGCTAATAAGAATAATGATTGTAATAACGATATTTTTTTTAATAATAATATTAATGGTAATAATAATACTATCAGTAATAGTAGTAAAATAATAATAATAATAATAATAATAATAATAATAATAATAATAATAATAATAATAATAATAATAATAATAATAATAATAATAATAATAATAATAATAATAATGATAATAATAATAATATAATAATAAAAATAATAAATATAATGATAATTACAATAAGAACATCAAGATAATAATAAAAACAAATATAAATAACAATGGTGGCAGTCAAAGGTTCTACAAAAAGTAATACAGTAATTATAAAAATGCTGTTTCTGTTTCTTGAAGACACGACCACTGGCAGTCATTTGCGATGTCGTGAGGCAGCGAAGATGTGATGGTGATGCATGGCGGAGGCGGTGGTGGTAATGGTGGTGGTGGGAAGGCGGTGGTGGTGGTGATGGTGGTGGTGGGGAGGCGGTGGTGGTGGTGGTGGTGGGGAGGCGGTGGTGGTGGTAATGGTGGTGGTAGGAAGGCGGTGGTGGTGGTGGTGGTGGGGAGGCGGTGGTGGTGGTAATGGTGGTGGTGGGGAGGCGGTGGTTGTGATAATGGTGGTGGTGGGGGAGGCGGTGGTGGTGATGGTGGTGGTGGTGGGGAGGAGGGGGTGGTGGTGCTGGTGGTGGTGGTGGGGAGGCGGTGGTGGTGGTGGTGGGGGAGGCGGTGGTGGTGGTGATGGTGGTGGTGGGGAGGCGGTGGTGGTGGTGGTGGTGGTGGTGGGGTGGCGGTGGTGGTGGTGATGGTGGTGGTGGTGAGGCGGTGGTGGTGGAGGTGGTGGTGGTGGTGGGAGGTGGTGGTGGTGGTGGTGGTGGTGGTGGGGAGGCGGTGGTGGTGGTAATGGTAGGGAGGCGGTGGTGGTGGTGGTGGTGGTGCGGAGGAGGTGGTGATGGTGGTGGTGGTCAGAAGGCGGTGGTGGTGGTGGTGGTGGGGAGGCGGTGGTGGTAATGGTGGTGGTAGGAAGGCTGTGGTGGTGGTGGTGGTGGGGAGGCGGTGGTGGTGGTGATGGTGATGGTTGGAAGGCGGTGGTGGTGGTGGTGGTGGGGAGGCGGTGGTGGTGGGGGGGGTGGGGAGGCGGTGGTGGTGGTGTTGGTGGTGGTGGTGGTGGTGGTGGAGGGTGGTGGTGGTGGTGGTGGTGGTAGGAAGGTGGTGGTGGTGATGGTGGGGAGGCGGTGGTGGTGGTAATGGTGGTGGTAGGGAGGCGGTGGTGGGAAGGCGGTGGTGGTGATGGTGGTGGTGGTGATGGTGGTGTGCAGGTCTGTAATGATGCTGAGGCAATTAGGTAATGTAGTTATGCACGCACACGCATCTGCACACACAAAGGCGCACACTCACGCTCACTCGCACGCTCCCCATTCCGGAACACCCCTCCACACCCTCCCTACCCACTCACGGCACCCCCCTCCTGCCCACGATCATCATCATCATCATCTTCTATACCTTCATCATAATCATCATCATAATAATCAAGACGATATCAAAACAACTCTATAATGCTCACCCTTCATTTCTTCATTATCTCCTTCTCCTTCTCCTTCTCCTCCTCCTAATTCTCCTCCTCCCCTTCCTCCTCCTCCTCCTCCCGTCTGTTCTCCTTCTAGTCCAGGAATCACGACAATACGAAAAAGCCGAATTATCTCCCTCGTCTTCATCTTTTCCCTGTTAGTCGCCTTTTGTGTCTCGTGTTTCTTCTCCTCCGCCGCCCCTTTTCCGCGTGAAGAAACATGATGAAAAGGGAGAACGTGTAGCGCCCGTTTGTTATGGAGAGGAATGAGAGAGAGAGAGAGAGAGAGAGAGAGAGAGAGAGAGAGAGAGAGAGAGAGAGAGAGAGAGAGAGAGAGAGAGAGAGAGAGAGAGAGAGAGAGAGAGAGAGAGAGAGAGAGAGAGAGAGAGAGAGAGAGAGAGAGAGAGAGAGAGAGAGAGAGAGAGAGAGAGAGAGAGAGAGAGAGAGAGAGAGAGAGAGAGAGAGAGAGAGAGAGAGAGAGAGAGAGAGAGAGAGAGAGAGAGAGAGAGAGAGAGAGAGAGAGAGAGAGAGAGAGAGAGAGAGAGAGAGACCTTTAATCTGAAAGTAACATACGACTCCGATTTTTTCCCCGTGCTGGAGCAGTGCAGAGTTCGGTCTCCCGAGGCAAATTAGACTTATTTCGAACATGACGCTAATAGTGGACGAGGGGAGGGGGCGGCGGGCTGGGGCTGGGTAGCGGGGCGTACCTCCAAATAGCCTTGACACAAAAAAATATAGAGAAAAAGAGAGAGAGAGAGTGAGAGCAAAAAATAATCCTTTTGCCGACGAGAGCAGTGCAGAAATCTAAAGGAAATAAATGGAAAATGAAAAGAAAATAAGGAGCTCCAGGTGCAGACTAGATGAAAAATGCGGATAACTTTAATAATAACAACTAAGGTGGCAAATAAAATAGTAACATCATAATCTCATTCACAACCTAATAATAATTCGTAGTAAGAGTAGAATCAACAGCAGCAGCAGCAATAATATTTTTTTTTGTAGTAGTAGTAGTAGTAGTAGTAGTAGTAGTAGTAGTAGTAGTGGCAGTAGTAGTGGCAGCAGTAATGGTATTAGTATTAGTATTAGTAGCGGTAGTAATAGGAATAGTAGTAGTAGTAGTAGTAGTAGTATAGTATGCCAGCACCAAACACCTACCTTCTCTATCTTTTTCTCTCTCTCAGGTTTAGCTCATATCACTCGTCCTCACAAATCCTCCCACATCCGCTTAGCTAACCGAACCCTTACGACACACCCTTCTGTAGCGCTGAGTCTGTCCTCGAAGCATTAGTGAAACATGAAGCGAGTGGACCCAAGAGTTTCATACGAGATATAACAATAAAACGCACACACACACACACACACACACACACACACACACACACACATACACACACACACACACACACACACACACACACACACACGCACACACACTGAGATCTTTACCCTTAATGCTCCTGCACAGCTTGCCAAGGAAGGTAGAGCCATTTCACAAAGGAAACGCTGCAGTATTGTTGTAGTAGTAGTAGCTGCACTTGTGGTAGTAGTAGTAGCAGTAACAGTAGTAGTAGTAGTAGTAGTAGTAGTAGTAGTAACAGTGGTTTCAGCAGTACGAGCAGAGGCATGCATGAGTTAAAAGAAGAAAACGTTTTGCGGGAGATAATGGAAGATTAGAGAAGAAAAAATGGCTGTGCGTATTACAGCTTAAGGAAGACAAGATTTAGGGCACAAGGAAAATAATGAGAAGGAAGAGGAGCATAAGAGGAAATGAAAGAATAGAAAGTGTAAACTCAAAGAACATCAAGAAAGAAAGAAAGGCGTACAGAAGGAGGAGCAACATGACCGAAAACAGGAAATGAAGGACCAAAGAAACAAACATAAGCGACAGGAAGATCATGTGAGAGAGAAAGTGAAAAAAGTGAAAGTTTAAAAGGAAAAACAAAATAGAGAAAATACGAATAACGGTCAGGAGGAGAGTGAGAGGTGAAGCAAGGGGAGATGAGAGGGAGGGAGGGGAAAGAGGCAGGAGTAAGGGGGGTGCGTATGGGAGGAAAGAGGAAAGACGGGACAATATGTGGTGGGGAAAAATCGAAAGTTGACAAAAGTGGACAAGTTTAAATACTTTGGCTCACTGTTTTAGGGGAGAAGACGCGAAGCGATCTAGGCGGAGGAGGAGGAGGAGGAGGAGGAGGAGGAGTAGAAGAAGAGGAGGAGGAGGAGGAGGAGGAGGAAGAGAAGGGAAGGAGGAGAAGGTAGAGGAGTAGGATGATGAGGAGGAGAAGGAAGAAGAGGGGGGAGAAGGAAGAGTGGAAAGGGGAAAGTACGGAAAAGAGAGATTGGAAGTTAGAAAAAGAAGAGGGAAGTTATGCCAAGGAAATGGTGGGGGAGAGTGAGGACGAGAAAGGTCGAGCGAGAGAGAGAAACAAAGAGATGGGGGGTGGGGGGAGGGGAGAAGGAGAGCAAGAGCAGCCGAGTGGAAGAAATCTTTAGAGGGAACGTGAGACAAAAATATGTTGCGGAAGTTGAGTATTTGTGCAACAGTGGAATCGCTTGAGGAGAAGATGGAGTAGTAAGAAAAGGAGGAGGAAGAGGAGGAGGATTAGAAAGAAGGGGAGGAGGAGATGAAACATGGAAACTTGGTAGAGCAGGCATTAGACACCTTCTTCGCTGGGAATGAGGCTGCCTGTTTCAGTGGTTGGTTAGGGGTTTTTGTGACCTGCGTAAAGGGTTAAAGCAGGACGCAACAAACTAGCTCTCAACGCGATGTTATTAATGCATCTACGCTTGCTGGAACTGTTGGAACGTTGACTGTCTAGTATTCGTGTCAAACCAGAACAGAAATAACCGATCAATCTTATATCGATTTTTTCATGAAAGGAAATTGATGTAAGTTGATGATAGAAAATTTGTTCCATTACCAACCCATGCGGTATTCAGCAAGTGATCTGGAGCCACTGTCTTGAATAGAGTTAATTGTTTTCTACATATCAGTCAATCTCTTACTTACAGATTATCTCATATACCCGCTGGCGAAGGTTTAAGGAAGGGTAGGAAGAGTTTGTGTGATACATTGACATAGGCTCGCTGGAAGTTAGTAAAAATAAATGGACGAGGATGATAGAGGAAATGATGTAGAAAATGAGGAGAATGAAAAGAACAATGCAGACCTGGAAAAACAGAATGATGGAATGGAGGAGGAGGAGGAGGAGGAAAGAAGTGGGAGGAAGAAAAACAATAACAGAGAAAGGAGTGAAAAAGAAGACGCCGGGAGTGACTGACAGACGATGATAAAAGCAAGATGATGGAAACAGAAGAAGGGGAAGGAAGAAGAGATGAGAAGTGCTCCGAAGAAAGAAGAACCAGAAGCGAAGGATGGAGAGGAGTTAGTGGGGAGGCGAAGGGTCGGAGGAAAGCAGGAGTGAGCGGCAAGGTGATGGAGGGGAAGGGGATCAAAGCAGGCTGGAGGAGAGGAAATCAGCAGGAAGAGATCAAGGGGAGACGGAAGTTAAAGTGGAGGGGGGGGGGGAGAGAGAGAGAGAGAGAGAGAGAGAGAGAGAGAGAGAGAGAGAGAGAGAGAGAGAGAGAGAGAGAGAGAGAGAGAGAGAGAGAGAGAGAGAGAGAGAGAGAGAGAGAGAGAGAGACACTGGGAACGAACAAGGAAGGACAAGATATTATTCAAGACGCGTGGCCGGCTGGATTAAGGCTCAAACGGACCACAGGATCAATGTTCTGGTCCTCGTTCGACTCCCAGAATGCTAAATGTTAGTCATCCCCTACTCTATTCCTGCTGTTCTTCCTGCTGAAAATTCGGTTGTCCCGTTTTCTACTTTCTTTCCATTTCTTTTCGTCTAAGACCTCCTCCTATTTCGCCTTCATAACCTCTTGCTTCTTGTATCTACTCTTTCTGGTTTTAATTGGTCCTTTTGTTCATTCTTTACCTTCGCTTGCTGCTTCTTCACTTCCTCCTTCACGTATTTCTCCTCCTCCTCCTCCTCCTCCTCCTCCTCAGTCTCTTCATACTCCTTCAGTCTACTCTTTCTCGTATCGCTTCGGTATTTTCTTCAACCTTCCCCTCCTCTTGTTGTTCCTCCTCCGCCTCCTCCTTCACGTATTCCTCTCCCGGACCAAGTCGTCTCTCAATCTAATGGAAGGCTTCGAATGGCTCTTCCAAGTTTGTGTCACGACCCTTCTAATCCTACTTGTGGCGACGGAGTAGTCGGGGTACACGCCACGAAGAGGGAGGAGTAGGGTAGAGGAGGATGGCTGGTGCGGCGTAGGAGGAGGGAAAAAGGGAAAGGCGATAAGGGAGTGAGGGGAAGGAGGGAACGAGGAGGAGGTTGTTAAGGGTGGAGAGGAAGGAAATTGCGTTCTTTAAGGGTGGAAAAGGAGTGTATTTATATTTTTTGTTTTGATGTTGGTGAAAGGTAGGGAAAGCGGGGAATTGGGGAGGATTTCTAAGAGGAGAGTGTGCGTTAAGGGAGGAAGAGGAGAGGACGTGGGAGGATGTAGGTCACGACTTGAAGGGAAAGTGAAGAAGAGGGAGACAAAGAGGATGTTTTTAGGGGATGGATGACACTATTTTCGATACCTTGGGAGAGCAAACAAATGGAAAAAAGTGACAATATCTGTTACAAAATGGGTTGAAAGGGGAGACTTCTGCGACGGGAGGATGGGGGTCGTGATAGTAACGCACAGATGTGATGGGGAACTGGTTAGAGAGGAATCAAAGAGCTTGAGGATTGTGGAGGAGGGAGGGAGGATAGAGTTTGAGGACGAGTGGATAAGTTATGGTTCAAGATGAAGGGTTGTTGAAGCATGTGGAGTGTTTACTGTGTGTGACTCTCAGGTGAGGTGACGGAGGGAAGAGGGCAGGTGAGTTATGTGTAGGTCGGTGAGGATGAAATGAAGGTAATGGGATGATGTTGGATGGCTGCGAAGTTCGGTAGAAAAATATGACTTCACACATTAGACACGGACACGTTATGATGTTGTGTAGTAAAAATAACATCACATATTTGTAGTGGTTAATACGTAAATAATGCTGAAATAACTGAGAAGCCGAGACACGTTTTATTTCCGTTTTTTTTTGTTAATTTGATATTTGATTTTTCTTATACACTGTGTACCCTATTTTTTTCATCGTTGTTACTTTATTTCCAACAGCATTTTGTTTCTATTAATGAACGATTATAATTACAAATCTTTTAGAGGTCTGTCGTTTTCCTATATCGTAACAACAATAATTGAAGGATTGTTTAGGAAAAAAAACAGAGGCACGTGGCGGGGTGAGGAGGAAGAGAGACGCTGGGGACGAACATGGAAAAAGGGAAAAATCAACACTACTTTTTGGACGTTTATTTTATGACAAATTCTTTTATCATGCGCCGAGAAAAAAAAATTACCTTTGATATACAGAAGAGAAAGGGAAGTATCTCTACCGATGAAAGGGATATTGTCTCTTTTGTCCCGAGCACAAATACGCTTTCTGGTCAAAGGGATTCTTTGTTTTGACCTTTTTACATTCGAATTAAAGAACTTGTAAAAACGTTAGTCATGCTATTTTTTAAGGGGTTCTCCGTCTACGCCCGAAAAAAACAATGTGAAATCCGAAACAAGGCAAAACATACCACAAAGGAGAAAACTACTTAACAGACACAATGTAATTAATGTTCTTGCTCTGTATCATTGGTGGAAAACAGACCTCCAACAACTTAATATCCTTCGTCCTCCTCCTCTTTCTCCTCTTTTTCCTCCAGTACCATTTCCTCCTCCTCGTCTCCTTCACACTCCCCGCGACCTCAAGCTATTCCGCTCACTTTTTCACCTCTTCCTGGTCAACCACTTCCCTTAGCTCCACTTCTTCCTCCTTCTCGTTCCTCACCTGCACCGTAATTAACAGGTGTGCAGGTGAGGTTACGTGGCCGCAGGCGTACCTGAATCACACCTGAGCCTGACGTCTTCCCGGAGTTGTTGTTGGCCTTAGGTTACGGCAAGGTGATCGTCTCTTCTACGTGATAGTCTCCTCCTGTCTCCTGTCTCTCTCCCTCCTTCTAGTCTTAATTTTCTTTACCTCCCTTGGTCTCCTTCGTCTCCATTCGTTTTCTTAATCTCTCTCTCTCTCTCTCTCTCTCTCTCTCTCTCTCTCTCTCTCTCTCTCTCTCTCTCTCTCTCTCTCTCCGTGTTGGTCCTCCTCTTCACTAATCTCTTTATTCTCTACTAATCTCCTCTTTTCCTCTTGGTTATCTCCTGCCCAATCGTCTCCTTCCTCTCCACTAGTCTCCCTTAACGCCCCATCCTCCTTGCTTCTTTTTTCTCTTTACCATCTCTATTTATCTCCTATTCCATCCGTCTGTCTTACTTCCACTAGTTTCCCTGTCTCCTTCGTCTCATTGGCTCTCCTTTATCTTCTTGTTTTCCTTGGTTTCTTTCCCCGTTTCCTATCTTCACACGCTTCCTACTCTATCACTGTCTTATCTTCAATAGTTTTCCTGTTCTCCGTTATTTTCCTGCGCATCATTCTCCCTCCTTTATCACGCTTTTCTCCCTGATGTCTTTTTCCGTTTCCCATCTTCACGTATCTAGTCTCTAAGTCTGTCATCTTTACTATATAGCTTCCCTGCTCTGTACTATAATCTTCGTTTCCTCTGCTCTCCGTATCACTGTTCCGCTTCTTTTTTCCTGTTTCTGCTTTTCACTCTCCTCCTTTTCTATCAGTCTGTCTCATCTTAAAACTGTTCTTCACTACTCTCTTCGTTTCCTGTGTTCTGCTTCCTTTTTGTCTGTTTCTGCTCTTCAATCTTCTTTTCTTTCTGTCTGTTTAATGTTTACCTGTTTACATGTTCCTCAGTCTGTCTCATCTTAAAACTGTTCTTCACTATTCTCTCCGTGTCCTCTGTTCTCCGTATCACTGTGTTCTGCTTCCTTTTTGTCTGTTTCTGCTCTTCGATCCTCTTTTCTTTCTGTCTGTCTAATGTTTACGAGTTTACATGTTCCTCAGTAGCCTTAATTCCTTTGCTCTACATTCTCTGCACTAAACTTCTTTCTCTACCTTTTTTGTTTTCATGGTTTCGTTCATTCCCGTTACCCTGCCTCCGTCTGTCACGTCTTTACTATATTTTACTTATTCATTACTTTACTTCTCTTTTACTGAAATTTTTAACTTTGCTTTGCTGCTTCATACTCGAAATTCTCTAATGGTATCCTGTTTCCCCTTTCCTCTGACTTTGTTCTTGTTTGTTTTCCTTTCTTCGTATTTTTCCTTGTTTCTTTATGTCCTGTATTCGTTTTTCCTTCTCACCTCCTCCTCCTCCTCCTCCTCCTCCTCTCCCCCCTTCCCCCTCCTCTTCCTTCTCTTGTTCCTCCACTTTTTCGCTTCTCCTCTTACCTACCGAGAAAGGACGCGTTTTCTTTCCATTATCTTGCTTCCTTTTACTATTTACTTTATCAACAACGCCACAATCTCACAGTTCTCTCTCTCTCTCTCTCTCTCTCTCTCTCTCTCTCTCTCTCTCTCTCTCTCTCTCTCTCTCTCTCTCTCTCTCTCTTCTCTTCTCTTATATTCTCTTCTCTTCTCTCTCTCTCTCTCTCTCTCTCTCTCTCTCTCTCTCTCTCTCTCTCTCTCTCTCTTCAAACACAAAAAAAGCCCCTGAGGTGATGATACTCGGAACAAAGACTCATCACAAAGACTCATCACCCAGTGGCATCGCCTAATGAGTTAATGACGAAATCGTTTCCTTGAAGGAGCAGCTTAAGAGTTCCAGACAAGCGAACCTCTGCGGGCTCACAACGAATGGAATTAAAGTGAATGGGGGATTACCTTGCATCGGTGACGACAGGTGCGGATGGCGTGACGGCGGTGATCTGAAGGGAAGGACAAACGCCGGTGAGTGGGCATATCATCATTTTTGGGTATTTTCTTTAGTCATTTATAAACTAAGTGATGATAAACAAGTGACATAACTACTACTACAATAACTACTACTACTACTACTACTACTACGAAATGTAATAATAAATCAATATGAGAAGGAAGAAGGCTGGGAATGTTATTACACTTCCGTCATTTCGTGTGGGCGGATAAATTCGTGCGAGTAGGAGTAGCTACGTGGGAGCTTAATTAGGGCACTTGCGATATTGTAAACATATTAAAAAAAAAAAAAAAACTGAACCAATGACCTTTAAAAGAAAATAATGATAAAGATAATAATAATAATAATAAAAAAAATAATAATAATAATAATAATAATAATAATAATAATAATAATAATAATAATAATAATAATAATAATAATAATAATAATAATAATAATAATAATAATAATAATAATAATAATAATAATAATAATGAAAATTATAATAATAATAATAATAATAATAATAATAATAATAATAATAATAATAATAATAATAATAATAATAATAATAATAATAATAATAATAATAATAATAATAATAATAATAATAATAATAATAATAATAATAATAATAATAATAATAATAATAATAATAATAATAATAATAATAATAATAATAATAATAATAATAATAATAATAATAATAATAATAAATAATAATAATAATAATAATAATAATAATAATAATAATAATAATAATAATAATAATAATAATAATAATAATAATAATAATAATAATAATAATAATAATAATAATAATGATAATAATAATAATAATAATAATAATAATAATAATAATAATAATAATAATAATAATAATAATAATAATAATAATAATAATAATAATAATAATAATAATAATAATAATAATAATAATAATAATAATATAATAATAATAATAATAATAATAATAATAATAATAATAATAATAATAATAATAATAATAATAGAGAAGAATTAGATAAGGAAAAATTAGAGAGAGAGAGAGAGAGAGAGAGAGAGAGAGAGAGAGAGAGAGAGAGAGAGAGAGAGAGAGAGAGAGAGAGAGAGAGAGAGAGAGAGAGAGAGAGAGAGAGAGAGAGAGAGAGAGAGAGAGAGAGAGAGAGAGAGAGAGAGAGATTTACATAGATTTACATAGAAAATCAGACCACACAGACCCCATGGTCCAGACTTGGTGGTCTGTCCTTAAACCTAAGTGATTTTACATTAATCAGAAGACTCCAAACGTTGCATTTCTACTCTAGTTGATATTAAGTTGAAGGAAGTGACGGTCGAGCTTATTTTTGAAGGAGTCAATCGTGTTACACTGGACCACTGACGGTGGAAGCTTATTCCATTCTCGCACTACAACGTTGGTGAAGAAAAATTTGGTGCAGTCTGAATTTACTTGTCTACATCTGAGTTTTACGCCATTGTTCCTCGTGCGCAAAGTGTCATCGATCATAAACAATGTTGATCTGTCTACATTCGTGAAACCATTAAGTATTTTAAAACATTCGATCAGTTTTCCTCGGAGGCGACGTTTCTCAAGAGAACATGTTAAGGGTAGAAAGCCTTTCTTCGTAGGATTTGTTGCGCAAGGAAGGGATCATTTTCGTTGCCGACGCTGAACACCTTCTAATTTAGCAATATCCTTTGCATGGTGGGAGACCAAAACTGTACCGCATATTCCAAGTGGGGTCTGACTAAACTGTTGTAGAGCGGGAGTATTACATCTTTATTCTTGAATACAAAGTTTCTTTTAATGAAGCCCAACATTCTGTTCGCTTTATTTGCTGCATCGATGCATTGCTGTGAGAATTTGAGGTTTGACGCGATTTTGACCCCCAAGTCTTTGACGCATTGAACGCTTTTGAGTTTAACGCCGCGCATTTCGTATTCGAACTTCTTATTCCTCGTTCCAACTTGAAGGACCTGACACTTGTCTACGTTAAAGGGCATCTCCCATCTATCCGACCAAGCTGAAATTTTGTGCAAATCCTCTTGGAGGCTTTGCCTGTCTTCGTCAGTGAGAACCGAGTTGCCAATCTTTGTGTCGTCTGCAAATTTACTAATGCGGTTATTGAGTCCAACATCCACGTCGTTGATGTAAATAATGAAGAGCACTGGGCCAGGACCGAGCCCTGAGGGACGCCACTAGTGACAGGCGCCCACTCTGAGTTAAATCCGTCAATCACTACTCTTTGTTGTCTGTTGCTCAACCAATTCGCGATCCATTGGTTTACTTGACCGTCAATACCTATTTGCTTTAATTTGTAAAGTAATTTATGATGCGGGACTTTATCAAACGCTTTCTGGAAATCAAGATAGACTACGTCCAGTGATTTGGTTACGTCATAAACAGTGAAGAGGTCGTTATAAAAGGTTAATAGGTTTGATAGGCAGGATCTTTTGTTTCGGAAGCCATGTTGCGAGTCCCCAATCAATGAGTGGCTTTCAAGGTAATTCACAATTTTGTCTCTAATTATGCCCTCAAGTAGCTTACCTACAACCGAAGTTAGACTAATGGGCCTGTAATTACCTGGTACTTTTTTGTCTCCTTTCTTGAAAATCGGTGTCACGTTAGCCTTTTCCAATCTGAAGGGACGATGCCTTGTCGCAAGGACATATTGAATACGGTTGTGAGGGAGGAGAGTATTTCGCTCTTTGTTTCTTTCAGCAGAATTGGATATACTTTGTCAGGTCCAGGACTTTTATTTGTTTTAAGTGAATGGAGAGCTTTAAGGACTTCATCGGTTGTTATTTCAAAATTAGGCAATGCATGCTCGAGATTTACAATAGTACTGGTGTTGGTGGTAGCGAGAGGAAGACTGTTAGTATTAAACACCGAGGAAAAGTAATTGTTTAAGAGGTTTGCAATGTGTTGGCTGTCAGTCACTAGTGCACCGTCGCTGTTTGTTAAAGGTCCAATACCACTTTTGATCGCCTTTCTGTTGTTTATGTAACTGAAGAAAGATTTCGGATTATTTTTACAGTTGGCTGCAATATTTTCTTCGTATCAACGCTTTGCCTGACCTACTAGTCTTTTTACTCGTCGCCTGGCATCATTATAAAATCTAATGTTTTCGGGCGTGCTTTGTTCTTTCTTTAACCTGTAAAACAATTTTCTCTCATTGACTGATTGTTTAATTTCGCTATTAAACCACGGTGGGCTTTTATTAGTGTTAATTCGCTTCTCGCACAAGGGAACGAATGTGTTCTGCTGAGTGAGTAAGTGATTTTTAAGGCTTAGCCAGGCTTCCTCTACGTTGCCGTCATCTGATAGTTGTATTTCTGTTAGTTTTTGTCGGATTTCTACGAAGTTAGCTCTTTTGAAATTGGGCACCTTTACTTTATTTTCAGTCACTGATGATTGAGCTTTAATGTCGACGCGCACTAATTTATGATCGCAAGAACCGAGGTGTTCTCCTACCGTGACACTACTGATTAGGTTATCTTGGGTCGTTATAACAAGGTCGAGTATATTATTTTGTCGAGTTGGCTCAGAAACCATTTGGCTTAGATAATTTTCTTCTAGAAATTCGATCATTCTATGTGACTCGCCTTCTGTACCTGACAGTGTCGCCCAGTCGATATGGGGGAGGTTAAAGTCTCCTAATATCAGTGAGTCGCTGTTATTAAGTGACTGCCTTAAGACGCTGTACATTTCAAGGTCGTCATCGAGTGATTGCCCGGGAGGTCTGTAGGTGACAGATATATTTATTTAAGTTGACTTTTGCAATGTTTACTCGCACGCACACACGCACACAGAGAGAGAGAGAGAGAGAGAGAGAGAGAGAGAGAGAGAGAGAGAGAGAGAGAGAGAGAGAGAGAGAGAGAGAGAGAGAGAGAGAGAGAGAGAGAGATAGAGAGAGAGAGAGAGAGAGAGAGAGAGAGAGAGAGAGAGAGAGAGAGAGAGAGAGAGAGAGAGATAGAGAGAGAGAGAGAGAGAGAGAGAGAGAGAGAGAGAGAGAGAGAGAGAGAGAGAGAGAGAGAGAGAGAGAGAGAGAGAGAGAGAGAGAGAGAGAGAGAGAGAGAGAGAGAGAGAGAGAGAGAGAGAGAGAGAGAGAGAGAGAGAGAGAGAGAGAGAGAGAGAGTACTGGCTGTTTATCTTTCCTAGCGTCGGAGAGTTGTGGGCAGTACGTGTTGTTTTTCCCAAACCCTTTTCTCTCTCTTTAATTGAAACCACAAAAAAATGAAGGATGAAGAAAATGAGATATGAAACTTCCTTTACCTTCACAAACATTCTTATGGACTTTTTTCGCATTCTTTGATTATAGCCAAGCCACGACAAATGAACTTCCCACATAACATAGGGAAGAACAAAGGTAATGTGATTAAATTGCTCCCACGTCTCTCTCTCTCTCTCTCTCTCTCTCTCTCTCTCTCTCTCTCTCTCCGGACACAAAACACGGGAACTAATTTCAAGTTTCGTTGTCTCTCCCACACTTTATCGCACGTCAAGACGAAGCTCCCTCCATATAAATCTTTTTCCCTTTACTTTTCGATCAACGGAAACTCTTCAAAAAGATTCGTCCGGGTATTCATCATTACGTTAACACACACAGGACGGAGGGGAGGGAGAGAGGGCGAGCGAGAGAGAGAGAGAGAGAGAGAGAGAGAGAGAGAGAGAGAGAGAGAGAGAGAGAGAGAGAGAGAGAGAGAGAGAGAGAGAGAGAGAGAGAGAGAGAGAGAGAGAGAGAGAGAGAGAGAGAGAGAGAGAGAGAGAGAGAGAGAGAGAGAGAGCAATATTCCAACTTCCTCTTCAATTTCTGATGGCATTTAACTTTATTAGAACTTTTTCGACTACTACCGCCCAATTTTTCCCTCCTTTTTTATATAATGATCCCCACTCATGAATATTACTTTAACCCCAAGAGTTACGACATGATTTTACGTCCACAATTCATTTAAAGATAAAGAAAAAATCGGTGAGTCATGAAAGAGTAAGGAGAAAAATTAAGTATTATTGCACGTTTGAAAATTCTTTTAGTATAATGATATTCATGAATGATATTTTAAAGTACTGATTACCATAAGGAATCGAAATACCTTTGGCTGGCCTAAATTAATTTCTTACATTGCATAAATTCCTTTAAACATTTCCTTACAAAACTTATTGGTAACGCGTTTTGTTTATCTTTTTTTTTTTAGTATAATGATTTCCAAGACAAATTATTTAAAGTGTCAAGTGCAAAAGAGAATCTGAACACACCTCTAATCACCCGAAATTTAATACCTCTTATCGACGACTTTTTTTTTTTAGGAGGAGAAAGTTACGGTATTTTTTTAATCACTTATACTTAACGCTGCATCTGCCTCCTCTTACTATGTCTACTAAGGTTCCAAGACTGTTCCAGAATCATACCTATACCTTTTTTCTACGTCAGCTTTTATTCAACTCTGCCGTTCTCTCCTCCTTTCTTCTCCATTCCTCAGTCTTTCCATTCTTTCTTTCTTTTTTTATTATGTTTTATGTCCATTACCGCCGTTCTCTTCTCCTTCTCCTATTCTCTTTTCTGTTCCTCTTCTTAACATCCTTTCTAATTTATCTTTCTCTTTTCTGTACCTGAGGAAAAGCTATTTTTTTTACCATTCAACATATTTTTTACAGGTTGGTTTTACGTCATTTTTCCCAACTTCCAGTACAGTTTTTTTTTTCTCTCCCTTCCTCTTGCTTTCTCTTTTGGTTCTATATTCCTCTCCATACGACTACTTGACTCTTTATTCATGTGTGTGGCGGGTGTTGGTCTGTCTGTGTGTGTGTGTGTCTGTCTGTCTGTTTGCTTCTGTGTCCGTCTGTTTGTTTGTCCTTCTGTCTGTCAAGGAGATTAATTAAAGTAGCATTTGGCGCGATGGAGCGTGGTAAGGTCCAAAATTATGGGTTGGTTAAGGTTCCATTGCTTGTCCTCTACCTCCCTCCTCCTTCCTATTGCTTCTTTCCCTCCATTTCAATCCTCTTTATCACGTCTTCCTCCTCCCTCTCTTCCCTCTCATTACTCTCCTTCCGCTTACCATCCTCTCATTCCTACTCCTCTGCTTCCATTCTCCTTCTTACCATTCCCTTTATTGCATTCCTTCCCCATCCCTTCCATTAGTGTGCCTGCCTATTCATCATTCTCCTACTCACTGTCTCCCCTTCCCCTTCTCTCCTCTACCCCAACCTTGTTTCGTATTCAATTCCTATTTGTTATTGTTTTCCCTTCGTCCTGTTTTCCACCATATCGTCCTTCACTCCCTTCTCCCTACTCCCATTTGCCTCTTTTTTTTTTTCCTTCAATATAATCCTGTTCCATATTCAGATAATTTTTTTGTATTCCATCCATTTTATATTCGATCCCTCTTCTCCCTTTATTTCCTTTACCCGTTCCTTTCTCCTCTCCACCAAACAGCTGCTTCAAAATCATATCTATTTCTTTTTTTCTACTTCAATTTTTTATTCTACTCTGCCGTTCGCTCCTCCTTTCTTCTCCACTCCTCTGTCGTACCATCATTTTTTACTTATTTTTATGTTTTATGTCCATTACCGCCGTTCTCTTCTCCTTCTTCTACTCTCTTTTCTGTTCCTCTTCTTTCCACCCTTTCTAATTTCTCTTTCCTCTTTTCTGTACCACCACCACAAGCTCTATGTCCATTACCGCCGGTCCCTCTTTCTGTTCCTCCTATTCTTCTGTTTCTCTGTCTTCCTCGTCTCTTCCTTCTCTTTCCTATTTCCAGTAATACCAGCACCCAATTTTACGTCCACCCCAGTTTATTTTTTTTATTCCCTCCATCATTTATTTCATCCTACCGTCCTCTCTGTCCCTCCCTCTTCTTCTCCGTCCCTCCCATCTCCTCCAGCGTCTAATATACAGTGGCTGCTGGGAGGGTGAGAATAGCATTGTTTTGAGGGCCAATATCCAGGCGGCGAGGAAACAGATGCGCTGTCCCTGGGCCTAAAAAAATATGACGCCTATCGCTCATGTGCACTGCCGCCGCCTCCCGTGACTTACTGTGGCCATTTATGCTCTCCCGCCTGATTGAAAAAAAAAAAAAAAGGAAAAAAATAATAATGAAAGAAAGGTTGTATTTCCCACAGATTCCAACGTATGCAAAGAGAAAGACAGAGAGAAAGAGATATATAAACACGAGCGCATACACACACAGTAAACAAACACATGCAAAGCCAAACAAACACACACACACACACACACACACACACACACACACACACACACACACACACACACACACACACACACACACACACACACACACACACACACACACACACACACACACACACACACACACACACACACCACACACACACACTTTTTCAATTTAAAAGAACACGTCTAATACAACCCCGGATCACGCAAGATACAAGGGAGTAGTTGGAGATAATGCATTCAAATGTATTCCGGACATTTTATGAGGAAGGGAGACAAACGTGCGGCTGAGGAGAAGTACTCATCGTGGATAGTTATTGCCCGGGCTTCCGCAAGGCGTTGGGCTGGCACCGATCATGCTTATATTCTTATGCAAATGCTGTGAGTGGCGGTATCAGGGTGGAAGGTTATTATATGTTTTCTCGTAATTTCAAAACCAAATATGATGTAATAAGAGAATTTCAGTTTCACCACGATGTATAAGTTACCTCGAAGCTTAATGAAGGAATAAAAATGGCATGTAATATTGGCACTACAAACGTAATACTGAAATATGAAGAGCAGGGGAAGTGAAGAAGACATAGCACAACCATTAGAATTTCATAATGCCTTGGAATATCGTAAAAAATGACGAGCGAGTGAATTAAGAAGTAAACTTTATTCTTTAAATGAATTATCTTAGAATTTAGATTATGCTTACATTAAAGAAAATTCTAATGCATAAATAGACGCATGCTAAGAAAGTATACGTAAAAAGTTAAATACGCATACGTAATTAGAATAACATCGCATTTTTAATATAATGAAAAAGCATTGGCGTGCTCTACGAGACTCGGAAGTATAAGTAAGAATAAGAAGAGTAAACATAACACATGAAAAAAAAGCTATTAAATGACAGGACACTTCTAGCTTGGTTTACACATTTTGACGGCGCAGTTATGTTAGTTTGGGATAAATATGCACACACACACACACACACACACACACACACACACACACACACACACACACACACACACACAAACCCATGCGCGCGCCCACCGCCAAGATAATTCCTTTCTCCTTCGTCTCGGGTTCAAGGAAATTAATCCGTAAGGGGGGCGGGATGAATTACCAATTAGCGGCAGAAAGGTCAGGAGGGCGCTGCGCCATGAGGGGGCGAGGGCAAGGTGTATTGTGAACAGAAGGGGCATAACGTTTAATTTAATTTGTCGTGATTTTGTTGTAGATTTTCCTTTGGTAGCAGTGGTAGTTTTTTTTGTTGGTATTCTTGAAGTGGCAGTGGCAATAACCTATATTTTATTCACCAACAACACACAAAATATAAGAGCAGCATAACTTGGTAGCGACGACAACAGTTACTATAAAATAAATGTTAATAAACGAGAACACAAACAATGAGAGCAATATGAGCAACAGCTGCAATACCGGTTATGATGAAAGAAATCTAAAGAAAAGTAATACAACTTCCAGCAGCGGATCATTTACAAACGGATAAAAAAAATGTACAAATCATGAACTGGATAGACAAAAACATTAACGCAACCCTCGTTTAGTGAGACGAATCTCGTTGTATGCATATTTTTACAACATCGAGCTCAGTGGAACAAAGTCATTTACCTTCACGAATATTACAGGCACGACACTGACTGGCTATTGAATCATGGTCGAGAGGGAGAGCCACAGAGAGAGCGAGAGCCAGAGCCAGAGCCAGAGAGAGAGAGAGAGAGAGAGAGAGAGAGAGAGAGAGAGAGAGAGAGAGAGAGAGAGAGAGAGAGAGAGAGAGAGAGAGAGAGAGAGAGAGAGAGAGAGAGAGAGAGAGAGAGAGAGAGAGAGAGAGAGAGAGAGAGAGAGAGAGAGAGAGAGAGAGAGAGAGAGAGAGAGAGAGAGAGAGAGAGAGAGAGAGAGAGAGATCCAAAAGAAATTACAGATTATCAGGCTCTGTGAATATGAGACAATTCTAATATACCTAATATACAGCAAGTGAAAGTGAGTGATTGGGTGGAGTAGAGGCAAGCCCCCCCCTCCTTCCCCCCCACCCAGTTTGCCTCCGCCGCCGCCGCCTCGAAATAGCCGGGATCGACGCGCCCTGGTAATCGCGGCGCCCATAACCTTGACGCATGTTAGGAGCGGCCAAAAATAAGTGACCCGAGACCTCCTTGCTGCCTTCCGCCGGCGCGTGATGTCTGGCGCGCGTCTTTGTCGGGAGCGACCGGCCGTGCGCTGTGGTGATGTAAGCTCCGACATTTTGATGACTAACTGGCATTTTTTGTGGGGGTTAGATGTGATGTTAATTTCTATGGGAATGTTGACTTGTATTTTCTCCGTTTTGATGATATGCTGGTGGGTTTTCTTTTCGTGATTTATATATTTTTTAGGAATCTTACTTATCTTCTGCTGTCTCTTCTGTTTATAGTTTTTCGTTTTTTTTTTAATTTATTTAGGATTTATTACCTATGTTACTCCTTTTCGGTGCTGGTCTTTGCTCTTTTAAAATGTTTAACTATTTATTGTTTACTTTAATTAATATTTACATGATGCGATAACACGAACGTTTCCTTTCCTTTGTAACTAACTGGAACTGTTTCTCAATGACGCTAACTCTTCCCTCCATTTTGGTAACTAACTGTGGTGGTTCTCCGATAATTACGTTAGTTTCCTTTTCAAACTTTTCATTTTTGGTGAGTAATTATGCAATTTCAACTCTTCCCTTCCCTTGTGGAGGCTAACTTATCAACCTCCTGGATTACGCTTACAAGCGTCTTGGGAAAAAAAAAAGATTGCAGGCATTTTAACTTTTCTGGATATCGCCAAGGGCTCTGATCTTATCGACCACACAATGACAATTGATATGGTAGTGAACCTGTGTTACCAAAGTGTGGCGACCCGGATGTCACACTAGCCCAGGGCCCCGGGATAATGGGTTCTTATCCACCACGGGTTCAAGGACTAATGAGTCTGATATGAGTTCAGATGTAACGCGCATTTAGAGTGTATGTTCCATTTACAAACAGATAATGAAACAGGGCGTGCGACCTTATTTCATGGCGTGAGGCGACCTGTTATCGCTTTGCCGCCCCCACTTAAATAAAAGATACTGACCTGTGGAGGTCTTCAGGGTACGCAGCTAAGGTCTCTGTTTCCTCATCCTAATAAACGATGCCGTAAATAATAAAAGTCACCGTGGCGAATATGTCGACGCCTCCATCATTGCAGTCGACGGGAATAATCCAGCAGTGACCTCGGCGAGATTCACTAAACGAGTCTTTCCAAATAATCTCAATTAAGTGTCTTCATTTTTCTCTGTACAGCAAGTTTCTAAGTCCTTGAACGTTGCCGGGGTTAAGTACGAATTGTATATTTTCTCTGATACTTTTCCCCTAAAACAGACTACACAAGTGATCCATGTAGCAGGGACAAGGACCTCCAGACTAATCTCTTACCTTTTTTTCTTCTAATATTAATTCATCAATGTTCTTCCTTCGCTTTTGCCTACACTTACTTAATGATTCATGTAGCAGGGACAAGAACCTCCAACAGACTCATCTCTTATCATTTTTTCTTCTAATATTAATTCATCAATGTTCTACCTTCGCTTTAGCCTACACTCACTTAGTTTCTTCCCTTCGCTTCTTCTACTTACTCTTCCTAATCTTCTTCATCACTTTCCTCCACCTCCTCTTCCTCTCGTCGCAAGAGCCGCGGCTTATCATTATAATATATTTTTCATACCTAAGAATTTCCGAGATGTGATAAAAGTTTATAATCTTGCTACAGGCTAATATGTTTCTTGATACGACTTTCGCTTCTCTCTCTCTCTCTCTCTCTCTCTCTCTCTTTTTCATTACCACAATAAATAACACACACACACACACACACACACACACACACACACACACACACACACACACACACTACTTCTGAAACAAACAAACTATCAACATTCCTACTCTAGTTCGACGTGCTGGAGGAGGAGGAGGAGGAGGAGGAGGAGGGACAACTCTCCACACAAACTGTCACTCTGGTGGTCACTCTGAGTCCTTTACCAACTAAATTCGGATCGAGGCGAGTTCCTAATGTAAGCAACGTGAGAGAGAGAGAGAGAGAGAGAGAGAGAGAGAGAGAGAGAGAGAGAGAGAGAGAGAGAGAGAGAGAGAGAGAGAGAGAGAGAGAGAGAGAGAGAGAGAGAGAGAGAGAGAGAGAGAGAGAGAGAGAGAGAGAGAGAGAGAGAGAGAGAGAGAGAGTGTACAGCAATAAAATAAAACTGCAAAAAAGACTCGCTATAGCATACACAGCATCGTAAATTCTTTCTCGTCATACATGTAAGGACCCACAGCTACATCCTTCGTCACTTGGGGAGTAAAGAGAGGGAGAAGGGAGGGGAGGAGTGGAAGAAGAACCCTGAGTCACTTGGGGAGTAAAGAGAGGGAGAAGGGAGGGGAGGAGTGGAAGAAGAACCCTGAGTCACTTGGGGAGTTTAGGAGGGGGAGAAAAGAGTGGGTGGAGTGGAGAAAGAGCGCCCTTGATAATCTATCCATCCTCCTTCTTTTCCTCCAACCAAGTATCCAGTCTTCTCTCCCTCCTTCCTTTTATCTCTTCTATTCTCCTCGTATTTCCCGGTCTTTTCTCTCTGGGTTGCTCTCTGATTTCTCATAATATATTCCTATCCATCTTTTCCTCTCCTCTTCCTTTTTCTCTCACCCCAGTCCCTTAATACGTTCAACACTTCCTCATCTCTCTTTCCACTATTCT